>NC_052500.1:61871251-62063375 GCF_016617805.1 Bactrocera tryoni | reverse complement strand
TAATAATTGCTCATATAATTTTTATGTAATGTAAAAACAAATTATTTTAAAAAATTAAAAACAAAGATTATTTTAAATATAAGGAATAAAAAAATAATGAAATTTTATTTCAAAATAATTAAAAAATATATGCATATTTCAAAAGGCTTTTGAAAAAATATTAAAGTTATTTACTACTACAACTATTTCACACACAACCATAATTAAATACAGTTACATTAAAGGAAGGATATTCCAATTTATTTACAAAGGATTTTAGGTACGGGAGAGTAGCTTAGGCAAAGCATACAACAGCAACAATTTAGGCGAACAGGAATTGTTAATTCTGTTGTACTTACTTTTGGTGGTTGCTGCCATTTTGATAGTTAATTAACCTATTGTAGAAATTACAACAAAAGTGAAAGTAAATTATTTATTTATTTCTCAGAAAGTATTTCTGCGCATTTGCACATTTAAATTTATTAAAAGAAAAAATTGCACGTTTTTCTTTATTTTTAAAATCATAAAAATTTAAAAGATGTTGAAATGAAATTTAAAAAAATATAAAAATGATTAAAAATGAATTTAAAAAATAATAATAAAAGTTGCTGTTATTTAAAGCAAAACAAAAAAGTTAACTTTGGTTGCACTGTAACTGTAATCCCCTTAACAAATACAAAGGATTTCATACAAGGACTTGAGTCCGATCGGAACAATTTCTTTTGAGATTACAACGTTGCCTTAAACAATGGATCGAGCCAAGTTTCGTGCCATTATTTTGTCAAATAAAAAAGTTTTCCATTCAAGGACTTAAGTTGAATCGGTCAGTTTGTATGGTAGCTACGTAAAGGGTGATCCATTTCGAGGTACTCTACTTTTTTAAATAAGAAAGACAGAAATTTAAAATTTAATGGAGAATGTTTATTATCATTCAAAAGGATATTGTTTAGCATTTTTTAATATTAGCTCTTTCAACTGTTGGCTGTGATCTCAGATGGTTCATCTGTTCAGTCCAATTTTCGATGATTCGTTCTAGTATTTTCACTGATACCTGGCGTATGACACGCGTGCTCCAATCCCTGAATCGAAGTGGTATTGTCCGTATATACTTTAGACCGTACAATCCCCACAGGAACCGGTGTGATATCACACGATCTTGGTAGCCAATCGACCAGCCCAAAACGTGAAATTACATGCTCACTGGAGTGTTCTATCCATTAATCCATTGATTAATGAAATGAATGTAAATTGGCGTCGTCCTGTTGAAACCAAATCTCGCCCGAGATCACGAGTTTCAATTTCAGACAATAGTCCGTTATCATGGCGTGTTAACCGTCACCCTTGACGGTTATGTTCCAACCGGAATCATTTTTGAAAAAATAGTGACAGACGATTCCATCGTTTCGGGATGAAATGGCACCTCTTGAATGTCTTCAGGTTGCTTTTCGTCTCAAATGCGGCAATTTTGCTTGTTTAAAAAGCCAGTTGCTCCACGGTCTTTACTGCGTGCTGAACGTGGTCTAATATTATCCAATAATGAATGTTGGGTCTCAAGATGAGCGATGCTGTTGCGAATAGTACGCTCAGTAGGCTGATTACGTTGACCATAAGTTGAGTGAAGCACGCGAAACACATTCTTGACAGAACGTGTATTTTCGTAAGAAAGTTGAACGATTTGCAGACGTTGTTCAGGCGTAAGTCTTTCCATGATGCCAAACAATACTAAACAAAAATAACATGACAGTTGCCTGATCTGTCAAAAAAGGCTTTGAAAAAAGTACCTCTACTTGGAGAAGCCGTTATATCTTATAATTGCACGATTTAAAAAATTTATTGAACTAATATAATGTATTAATACTTTGGATAATTTTCCGTGCGAGACTTCGTGAAGATATCTTGTCTGATAAAAAAATTTACCATAGAAGAACTTGATTCCGATAGCTCAGGCGGACACCAGGCAGACAGCTAAATCGACTCAGCTCGTCACGCTGATCAATTATGTATGCTTTATAGTGTCTCCGATGTTGCCTTTGGTGTTTAAAACAGAAATTATTTGTATACTGCTTTAGAATTTATAACTTTTTCCACACGCTTGAACCATGGTGTTATTTAGGGGTCAAAATAATACTCTACAAGTGATTATTATACGGATATGTGATAACATTTAATCAAAATATGACTTCAATGTTGTCATCATATTTAATGCATACGCGAAGATAACGAAGTAAATATTATCAACAAAGCAGAAAGTCAAAAATTTCTAATGTCATGTGGAGATGTACGTACATATATACATACAAATGTATATAAAAGTTGTCGCATATGAGTACACACGCCCACCTTGTCAATGACAAACGCACGCCGCCAATGTGAACTCTTATCAGCGGCCAAACAAGTGTTTGCTCTTTTTTTCTGAGTGACACACAAATTTCGTGCAACAAATATAATTAAATGACGATTGTGAAATTATTTGGCAAAATTTTGAATTAACTGCACTTTTTTAATTCAGAAATATTATATAATTAGCTATAAGAATAAAAAATCTATGAAAATAACATATAGCCTTACTTAAAAAGCCGAATATTTCGAGAAGTATTAATGATAGCGATTTTGCCCTCAGACCGTTTTTGTAGCAAATAAGATTATCTACAAGTTTGTCATTTACATTTTTTCTATAGCTCTTATCATTTACGAGATAAATACAAAAAAAAGCGATTTTCGTGGAACAATCAGATTTAGAGCCCCGTACTACCTCGCCGGTGTGAGTTTCGACTTTGTCGCAATGGGCTCTTTTGTAGAGTGTTAAATTTTGAGGAACATATGTCTAAAGTCAAAGCGATGCCATAAAATGCCTCTGACTTATAGAAATTTAAAGAAAAAATCACGATTTTCGTGTATTTGCAATGGAAAATTTTTACATGCCTTGGTCGAGTCCTTAATTTTAATATTAAGGGCTCAAATTTTCAGAGAATATGTTTTAAGGTATTTTCAAGGAAATTTCATGAGGATTCATGAAAAAAAACACCCTAATTTACATATATAAATACGAGAACTAGTCCCTTTGGAGATATCGATCTGAAATTTTTTACACGTGTCTAAGTAAGAGGAACGGAGCCGGATTTATATCCGGCCAAGCACTTTAAACTCGACACCATGTCTCGAAATTACCTCATTAATGTTTTCTGGCGCTACAACAAAAACTAAAAGTTCTGAGGAAAATTTTTATTTGTGAAGATTTTATAGCTTCGGTGCAAATGAAATTAACTTTTTTCTTGGTTTAAATAGATATTCATAATAACTGTTCTCTCAACTCATGAAATTCTTGTTTTGTTGCATTTAATTCAGAATTATTCTTTATAAATTTTTTTATTAAAATATTAATTTTTTGATAAAATATTTGCAATTTTTATTTTTTGTTATTTAGTCTTCTTTTTTCATTTCTACTATCTCTTCTTTATTTTATTAATTTTTAGTTTTTGGTTTAGTTTTCATTTATTTTAATAATACATACATGAATTATTTTAAGTTTATGCTATTGATTTCTGATTTTATTAATTTTTTTTGTTTTCACCTTAGAATGATTTAATTGGATATACAGTATAATCCGAATATAACGACCTCGCTTATAGCGTCCGACCGCTTTTAGCGAAGTTTACTGGTTATAACGACGACGCATGCTTTTTTTTATTAAGAATGAATGTCGCCGATCAGTTGCGGAATCAATAACGGTAAAGTACGGTACACTGTTTTTATGTCTTTCGCTAGTACATATGTTGATAATATGTATGTATACATAATTTGAATTGGAATAAATTTTATTTTTACTGAAAACGGTTTTTTAATAGCAAAAAAAAAAATATTCCAGCATACTACAGTTAGTATGAAAACACTAGGGGAAGCGTAAAAGCAAAAAAAAATTCTCTAAATTCTGTTTGAACGTCGACCGGTTACAACGTCATATTTTCATCGGTCCCTTGAATGTCGTTATAACCGGATTCTACTGTACATACTTATATTTCATAAAATAATTGGTTAAAAATATTGATTTAAAAATATATTTTAATTAATCAATCTGCATTAATTTTAAATAAAAATAATAATTTGGCTTTAAATATTACATAATTATCTTAATGGTAAAATAGAATTAACTCAATGAATGCCAGCCAACCTGGGTTGCAAATAACGCATTAAAAATTTTTAATTTTTATTCCCGAAAATCTTGATTGAAAATAATTCACAAGTTTCTAATTCAATATATTGGACATTTTTCTTCCAAAAATCGGATTAAAAATTTTAACCGGAAAAATGTTTAACACCCACTAGAATTGCAAAAAATGCATTGAAAAATAATTTAATTAATATGTCAATAAATTTTTAATTATTCTGTAATTCCGAAAATTTTAATTCATAATAGTTTTTAAATTTTTAATCCCAAATCTCGGATTTAAAAAAATAATTAATCCCAATTTAAATTAAAAAAAGCTTTTGAAAAGGAAAGCTGACTTTTAATAAAATGTCAACATAATTAGCACATTTTATCTTATTTATTTTAATTGTATAGGGTTTCAGTTAGAAATACACATAAATATGTACATTAGGGTGCACCTTAGCTATACGGGAGAAAAAAAATATATCGTAAGTGGCAAAGTGACCATGTTTTACAAATTTTGAATAACATGGTCACTTTACCCTCGTTGCGGCACGTCTTCCCATTATCCAATCGCCAAAATTTTTTGCAGAACATAATATTATACTCTAAGCAACTTTTGGGGGGGTGTGATGCCCTGTATGCTATATTTTTTTTCTCCCATATAGCTAAGGTGCACCCTAATGTACATATGTACATACATACGTACATACATACATATGTATCTAATCATGGAAATCTAATCTAATGAAAATTAAAAGATTATTTTTGCTCATGTGGCCACTCCTACTTTTTTTGTGGACAGCTTTATGTATACCTTTTTTAACCTTTTGAAATGACCTTTTATTTTTAAAAAATATTTTTTTTTACTCAAATTTTTCGATTAAAAATAATTTATCAATTTTTGATTTTGATTTTCGGATTAAAAATTACTTAAAAAATTGAAAAATACAAATTTTTTTTTTCAAAAAATTCGATTTTAAAAAATATGAATTTCAAAAAGTTAAAAAAAGAAATTTTAATTTCCTATTTTGAGATTATTTTTGTAATATCCTAATTTTAATTTTTTCTGAATAATAAAATTAAATTTTCAATGCGCTAACCAAACGCCAACAAATAAAATAGAAGAAAAGATCAAAATTGTAAACAATTTATATGTTTTGATTCTTTATCGTAATATTTTATCCTTTATCACTTTCACTAGTTCATATTGGTTAGCTTCCTAACACTCGAATTGATAAGTATATTAATTCTGCTACCAGCACCTACATACATATATATTTTTTTAACGTTTTCGGTAGCCAAAATGCTTTTTTAGAACTTTGGTACCAAACACACGGATTTGACAACTGTCCAAATGAATAAAAAATAAGATATGTATGTATGTACATATGTACTTGTATAAAGTATGAAAATGACTTTCACTCTTCCTTCTCATAGAGATCTTCGCGTCACATTATTTAAAAAAAATATTTATATGCAAATGTACTATAGTACTATACATAAGTATATGCTTTGGCATCAGCTAATGCCTCTCACGCTTGCACATAAACAACTCAGCAACACTCAATTGCTGGCAGAGTTCACTGTACTTCTTCTCATTATTAACTTCACATACTTTTCACGTTTTCCGGCGAACATTTTATTACAGCAACACTTTACTTTTTGTTGTTATTACTGTTTTTCGCAAAAACTTCCTTTACTTACACTATTTTTTGCACTAAAAGGTCGTTCGTAAAAATATATGTTTATATTAAAATCGCCTATATGAAACTTCCAAGTTCCAGGTTATTCTTCCACTCCACACAACTATTTCGTGTCCACAATGCACGAATGGATTTTCGAGACTGAAACGTTTGAATGCCGAAAACAGAGTGTGGAAAAGTCAAAGCGAAATAGTATAAATATAAATAAAGTTAATACATGTGTGGCTATTTCGCATGCCATGTTCATACACGTATATATGTACATGTGTGTGTACGTATGTATATTCTCGTAAATGCGAGTTTTCGGTTGTCGTTGTTGTTCCATTTTGGTTTGTGATAACTTGTTGAGCTTTACGCTGTGATCCCACAGACCGCAGACAACAAAAAAAAAAAGCAAACAAACTGATAAAAATGCATACACACCGACCCACATTTTTATTTTGAATCCAACTACCCTGTTGGTGAAATAATTATGAATTAATATATGTATAAGAAGTATGAAGTTGAACTGATTACCTGTAAATGTTTACCCCTTGATATTTGTTGTTGGGTACTTTTTTTAATTCTGAACGATTCAGGCAGAAAACTACTTTCAAACTAGTTTGTTGTGAACTAGTTTCAGTCTAGTTACTCAGTAATCGATTGTATAACCAGTTAGCTATGACTAAAAATTCCTGTGATTTTCGATAAATTCAGCAAAATTACTTTGAACTAGTTTGTATTTAACTAGTTACGTAACTAGTTACTTATGTACATATGACTATTACGGAAAAGAGAATAACAAAACTCTGAGCCATAGTAGAAATTTCTCATACACTGTCATGAACTAGTTTTAAACTAGTTACTTAGTAACTGATCCGAATGTTGTGATTTGAACTCAGACTAAAGCTGTAAACTTCTTCGATCGGATTAAACTACCTGTAGATTCCAACGATTTTGGGCTGCACCTTCAACTGAGTTAGGCTTTTAATGGCTGTATATTTAACCATGTTTTATTTAGACATACATGACACTGTTTAGTCTGTCTGAAAGTGAGTTGACTCTCATTTTGACAAAGAGAGTCTGTCTAAGAATTGGATGACATAAATTTCTAAAGCTTATGAATTTCATTTTTGAACAAAGCAATGGAGGCAACAATGGATTATTTTAAAGTGTTTCTAGAAGGAAACTTTATGTATTCTCGACATCCTACCCACTTTTCTCAGATTAATTTGAAGCTTAAGTCTGTTTAATAAAGTCACTTATATTAAAATTTATCTTCTAAGGGTCTTGATGCCATCCAAGAAATATGTTGGCCCCGAATTTTATGTTTTGAAAAATGTGTATGGTTACTTTTACAACTTGTAGATTTGCCCTTGTCATCTCTTTTGGTTTTGATATTTGTCGATAATGTGTCGGAGCACAGGACCGAAGGCACCACAGTAGTCTTTATGAAATAGAAGTGGTCGTTTAACGGCTATAATTCTTTGGGAATTTCGACCTTGAAGAGAGAGTGAGAATTTCTGATATAAAAATACCTTAAATATTTGAAATAATTTTTGGCGAATTTACGCGTAAATCATTTCATCCTTCCTTCTATTTAACCTTGTTAAATATTTTCTTCTCCATTATTGCAGCCAAGTCCTATTGGGTCCAATTGCATCATTCTAAACATGCTTGTATGTATGTGACTGACCTTTGTTTCGGTCTTCATTTTACATAAGTGATAAGCAGATAAACGAGTTTACTATTTTATCAAAACGTGGCAAATGAGAGACCGACCACAAATTCATGATAAAATAGAGAATAAGAGTGTGAGAAAAAGGTGTGAATTTGTGGTTGCACCGGTTTCGTGGCTTCCTACTGATTGTGTGCAGTTGTCGACCAATTGAAGTTGTCCTATAATTGAAGTTATAGTATATTAGCTCGGAAATAACTTTTTATGAGTTTGCTATAAAAGTTGGATTTAATGAAATATTTTTCTCTTTTCTTATAATATATGAATCAAATTTACTGTAGGGACATAACAAGGTCAAGAAGGAAAAGAATTATTTTTCGACGTTGAAGAAGAGCTATGTTTTGTGAGAAGTTATTCGTTGCTTACAAAAATTAACGGAGTTTTGCCGAGCAGCTCATTTTACTTTCATAAGTTGTACCTTTTGATGACATTCCAAAAAAAGCTGGTTATTCAAGTTGTAAGACTTCGCTTTCTTTGTCTCTAGCTGGAGATCAGTCTTATTCACAACTGTGCTTAATTTTAAAATTTGTCAGAGCTTTGCGAGTGAAAGGGCTAAAGCTCTGACTTAAGATTTTAGTGAAACTATAATTTATTCAAAGCTGGTATTCCGCAAGGCTAAATCTCTAAATATTTAAAGTGTTATTGTTTTAAGGTCCACTTAGCGGCCTTAAAACATAATTCAATTCATAGACTTTCTTGATCCAAAACTATCCACTTTAGCGAATGGATCAATAGTTTCGGGTCAGTCAGCATACATAATTTAGTAGCCAGTCTTATTTATGTAGATTAAGGTGCCAGTTTTTATTTTGTTTCATACGCATCGGGTTTTTAGAATCACCGTCTGTCTATCAAGGCCCGATTGGTGCTTTCGAAGTTGGCCTATAATCCGCATTTTTGTATGTCAAGACAACATTTTTTATAGACTTAAGTACATACGTATTCAATTAAGCTTGAAAGAAGAAATTCTATTACTTTTTTCCTTCCTAAATTGTCAAAGTTAGACCTTATGTTTTAGGGCTCTACAATACATCCACTTTTAGAAGAACCAAACCACTGAAGTAAAGACTAAAGGTGTGAAATATGATATTCTACCTTAAGGACCTAAAGTCTTTATCTACTATGGCAATTCTATATGAAAACAGAATAGAATTATACACTCAATATCTTCTATTGGAGGTCTATTTTCAATGGCATTTTGGTACTTTTAAATGAAATCCTTGTTCTTGACAATCGGAAGAAACTGACATGCAAGGTTGCCTTTGCGATTCGGCGTTCAGGTTACCACTAATCTATTCATTATACCCTGCACAGGGTACATTAAGTTTGCCACGAAAGAAGGGCACGTGGGGACTGTATAAAATATATGTATGTTCCTATGAATGTAAATGATAAGATCGGGATCTTCCTTGGGCAGCTTAGAACGCCGGTTCATTGTCTCATTTAAAAAACTCCTATATAATAGATCATGAAACCCTTAAGGATCGACAAAGCGCTTTGAGCATATAACAAACGTGTTGAGGGGCCCAATGTCAGTTTCGGCTATACCTGTCGAGATGTTTCATTCTCAATTTTGCAAATGCTAGACGATGGAGAAGAAAGTGCTTGGATGATATTCTAGAGACAGACACTCCGTTCTGCTGTCGGAGTTAACGCTCCCTTGCGTGAAAGTGGCTGCAGTTTACCGCCTCGAGTGGGGATCCAGATTTTCAGAAATGCAGTCCTCACCAAGAAGCTCACCATTTGTCAGAACCACCGATAATTGCCATACAAACTGAATAATCAAATTAGTTCTGGAAGGGACACTACAGCATATAATTGCCATACCAATAGTCCGATCAGAATATATATAAAATATATCTATTTAATGCCCTTTTGTACTATAAAAAATGTACTTTTACTTCTTCTTCTTCTTCTTAATTGGCGTAGGCACCGCTTACGCGATTATAGCCGAGTTAACAACAGCGCGCCAGTCGTTCCTTCTTTTCGCTACGTGGCGCCAATTTGATATTCCAAGCGAAGTCAGGTCCTTCTCCACTTGGTCCTTCCAACGGAGTGGAGGTCTTCCTCTTCCTCTGCTTCCCCCGGCGGGTACTGCGTCGAATACTTTCAGAGCTGGAGTGTTTTCATCGGACAACATGACCTAGCCAGCGTAGCCGCTGTCTTTTAATTCGCTGAACTATGTCAATGTCGTCGTATATCTCGAACAGCTCATCGTTCCATCAAATGCGGTATTCGCCGTGGCCAAATGCGCAAAGGATCATAAATCTTTCGCAGAATTTTTCTCTCGAAAACTCGTAACGTCGACTCATCGGTTACCGTTATCGCCCAAGCCTCTGCACCATATAGCAGGACGGGAATTATGAGCGACTTATAGAGTTTAGCTTTTGTTCGTCGAGAGAGGACTTTACTTTTCAATTGCTTACTCAGTCCGAAGTAGCACCTATTGGCAAGAGCAATCCTGCGTTGGATTTCCAGGCTGACATTGTTGGTGGTGCTTACGCTGGTTCCAAGATAGACGAAATTATCTACAACTTCATGACTGTCAACAGTGACGTGAGAGCCAAGTCGCGAGTGCAACGACTGTTTGTTTGATGACAGGAGATATTTCGTCTTGCCCTCGTTCACTGCCAGACCCATTTTCTGTGCTTCCTTGTCCAGCCTGGAGAAAGCAGAACTTTACTTAGTACTTTATGATAAATGGTGCTCTGAGGTTTTAGCATGATTTGATGATTACCATTACATGGTGTTTAGAAACCTTAGCGAAAAAAATGTCAACGAAAATTTAATTCTAGAGAGCTTTCTTCAATAGTTTGGAATCTGATTTTATTATAAATGATGATAAATAAATATTTTTTTAATTTAGTGTTCAATGAGTCTCTGTTTCACTTTAGCGAATAGGTAGTTCTGAGTTAATTCATTGCTACCGAAAGAATATTGAGAAAACATATAATTAGAGTTGATATTATAAATACATATATAAATACATAAATATTTCCGTACAATTATATTTTGAGGGATATGGATTGTTAACATAATCGGTTATAAGTAGCTGAGACACTTTTGGAGGCTTCTTCATGTGTAAGAAAATTGAGAAAATTGAAATTAGTTAGACTTGATACAGAGGAGATAACCAAATGCATATATGTAAACATCTTACAAGTACAACCACATATATGTATTTGTTTTCGAACAAATATTGAAAATATTTTCAATATTCTTCTGTCTTACTTTTTATAGCTCAACGCTTATCACCGAAAGGTCAAAATCTCAAGGCAAGTTAGCTTCAAACCAGACTGTAACGTAGATTATTTAAATTATGTGCTCAATATGTATACATACATACTATGTACATATGTATAAGTGCATATAAATATTATTTACTATTTGACTGTATATTGAACTTCGGGGGTGTGTCACTTAAAAGTCAAAAACTGAACTGTGCTTATGCTTAAAAATCATACAAAAAGCAAGCTTCTTCTTGCTTGAAAGTGTGAGTAAAACAAGCAAGCAAAAACTACGAAAACGTGCCGATAACAGAGCAATAATAATAAAACTAATTTAAGCAGATTTTGTTTAGTGTAAGTGAGTGTGGCGAATAACACAAATACATATAAGTATGCATATATAGTATATAATATGATGTATATATGTTAGTAAACGTGGTGCTTTTAAGTTCAGTGTTAAGTAATTTTGGGGGCCCGTCTACGTGCCTACTCACAGCCATTTATACATTTTTACATATACATACATACTACATGTCTCTTACTAACGCAGTCAATTGTGTTGTTGTTTTTGTATTTCCAGTTTGCTTGTTTTCTATTTTTGCCCCTTTTTTGACCGTGCGCTTGTGCGTTTGCGCCACATGTGGCTTTTATTGACTTATTTTGTTTTTGTTTTTATAAATGAACTTCTTTTTAAATTTTGTTTAGTATTCTTTAACTTTTTCCGCATATGTAGGAATGTATGTACATACATATGTATGTCTGAAATATTTTTAATTTTTTTTTAATTTTTAATTTTATTAACACAAGATTTTTAGCGGTAACGGCAACATGCATTACCAGCGATTGTTATCGTATTACAGTGAATAGGGATTTATTAAAATTTTTTAAAGTTTTTTAAGCTGGTTTATTTAAGTGGAAAATTAACTTGCTCATAAAAACAAAAGGATTTTCGGAAACTTTCGAAGTTGCTTGTTTATTTCACACAAAATTTCATAAATAAATTAAGATAAACAAGTAAGGAAGAGCTAAGTTCGGGTGTCACTGAACATTTTATACTCTCGCATGATAAAGTGATAATCGAGATTTCATTATCCGTCATTTGCAAACATTTTTCAAATACCGTATTTGTGTAAAGTTTTATTCCGCTATCATCATTGGTTCCTAATGTATATATTAATTATATGTACAGAGAAGGCATCAGATGAAATTCAAAATAGCGTTATATTGGAAGAAGGCGTGGTTGTGAACCGATTTCACCCATACTTCGTACATGTGATCAGGGTATTAAGAAAATGTTATATACCGAATTTCATTGAAATTGGTATAGTAGTTCCTGAGATATGGTTTTTGGTCCATAAGTGGGTGACGCCACGCCCATTTTCAATTTAAAAAAAAAAAAACCTGGGTGTAGCTTCCTTCTGCCATTTCTTCCGTAAAATTTAGTGTTTCTGACGTTTTTTGTTAGTCCGTTAACGCACTTTTAGTGATTTTCAACATAACCTTTGTATGGGAGGTGGGCGTGGTTATTATCCGATTTCTTCCATTTTTGAACTGTATATGGAAATGCCTGAAGGAAACGATTTTATAGAGTTTGATTGACATAGCTATAGTAGTTTCCGAGATATGTACAAAAAACTTAGTAGAGGGCGGGGCCACGCCCACTTTTCCAAAAAAAATTGCGTCCAAATATGCCCCTCCCCTTTGCGATCCTTTGTGCCAAATTTCACTTTAATATGTTTATTTATGGCTTAGTTATGCCACTTTATAGGTTTTCGGTTTTCGCCATTTTGTGGGCGTGGCAGTGGGCCGATTTTGCCCATCTTCGAACTTAACCTTCTTATAGAGCCAAGAAATACGTGTAACAAGTTTCATGATATCTCAATTTTCACTCAAGTTACAGCTTGCACGGACGAACAGACGGACGGACAGACAGACATCCGGATTTCAACTCTACTCGTCACCCTGATCACTTTGGTATATATAACCCTATATCTGACTCTTTTAGTTTTAGGACTTACAAACAACCGTTATGTGAACAAGGCTATAATACTCTAGTTAGCAACTTTGTTGCGAGAGTATTAAAAAAAAGTTTCGAAATACATGTACGATCAGCATAATTCACTCCATCCTACCTCTTTCGAATTTCAATGTATGCTCAAAAACATCACGACTTGAGTTGTTGGTCAACATCTTGCCTAAGTAATTGTTCAGGGTCAACTTTAAACTTAACAAATGTACAGACCAGTGTTTTCGTTGTAGACATAGCTTAAAGTAGTCTCCAAATATATATGTATTTTTGAACAATTTTATAGTTTCCTGCGATTCTGTACTGTGATACTGTCTCAAGTCTCTAAATTTGAGATTTTGAGTTAGAGACAATTTTTGAGACTTGAGACGATTTTGCTATTCTGTAAGTGACAGTCACAAAATCTATTACATTTCATTATTCAGAGATGTTTTTAAACTTGAATGAAAATAAATACACACCTGCTCAAAATAATAGTTACACAATACGTTTTCAAGTAAAGCTCATCAGTAATAAGTTTTATTTAAATTTTTAGGAAAAACGAAAACGTACTAATATTTTTCAAATATTTACAAGCTAAATTAAATAAACTTCATTTAAAAAAAATAGCAAAACAAAGAAATGTTGATCCAAAAACATTTCATAGCTAAAATAATCTTGCTCAAAAAATAGGTACACTTTTAATAAGACAATTATTTTGGAAAAACAAATTATGATAAAACAGTTTCTTTGTATATTTAACATTACTTAGTTAATAGCCAGTATATCCACCATTATTTTGGATTAGTTTATTTATTCGTTTGGGCATACTACTGATTAAAGCCTGACAGGTTTCTTTAGGTATCTCATACCAAATTTTTTGTATGCACTTCCATAATTGGTCTTTGATAGAGAAGGATTGACTCGCCAAATTTGTTTTTAGTTCTCTCAATAGGTTTTCTATTGGATTTAAGTCCGGGGATTGGCTTGGTCACTCCAAAACGTTAACATTATTGTCCTCAAAATATTTTTTAACCAGTTTGGAGGTATGTTTTGGGTCATTATCTTGCTGATATACCCAACGTAATGGTAAGTTTTATCAGCATAGGGTATCATGACATTTTCAAATATTTCCTTGTACTCCAACGCTGTCATTTTGTTAGTTGTTGGGTATATAAGACCTACTCCGTACCAAGAAAAACATCCCCACACCATGACGTTTCCACCTCCGTGCTTCACAGCTTTTTTATGAATCGAACGTGAAACTCCTTTCCTTTTGGACGACGCACAATTCTCTCACAGTCGTTTCCAAAAAAATTTATTTTCGTTTCACCGCTCCATAAGATGTTTCTCCACTTTTTTATTCCCTCAAGTCCTGGCCAATCTGAATGATTTCTTGCAAAGTTTCACCCCATATCTAAATTTTTTGATCGCATTAATGGAACATTCCTGGCTATTTGTCCTGGTAGCTTGGTCTTTTGCAAACGCCTGCGAACTGTTTGAGCACTTACTACATTTCTAATTTCTGCTGCTATCACCTTCGACGACTTGAATGGGTCCTTTTTACAAATAGTTACAATGTGGCGATCAACAACTGTACTCGTTTTTTGTGGCCTTCCACGAGTCTCTCTACAAGATTTTCGCTCTAAAGCATTTTTAACAAAATTAAGAGACCTTTCCATTAATTTCCCAGTTTCCCGAAGCGATTTTCCTTGCTTTCTGAGGTTTGAAACCAGCCGGGCTTCTTCAACAGTGCAATGTGCCTTCAGACCCATTTGATTAAAAAATAATTTAATTTATCTGCAGCATTTTGAGCTTTAATGAAAGAAAACTTACCAATCCAGATAAAAAAACTTGAAAACCTGGATAAAATTAACTTTGTTTTCACAAAAAGCTAAGTTCACTTTGGTGTAACTATTATATTGAGCAAGTTTTTTTTCTGAGCATTCACGCAAAACTGAAATACGCATTATCTCGGGGATTCACATGTTTCATTCTCTTAGAAAGGGCAATGGCATATTATCTTAATTAAACTTACAGCATAACTTGTGTCAAAAAGCCCATAAAAAGTTTTTTAAACTATTGAGAGTACTAAGTTTTATAGTGTAACTATTATTTTGAGCAGGTGTGTATGTCGATAACAAATATTAAATTTTCTATAACATAGTCAAAAAACCTAATTATCAATAAAAGTAAAAGTATATGTTGACTTTGTTTCATATGTATAAATTTACTTTTTTCTATAATGCAAATTTTATGCGATAACAAGTGACGTCAGCCGACGTTTCTGCTCAATTTAATTATTTAATGAACAAAGTTCACAATTTAACCACAGAAAGTCTATTTCAAGTTTTTATAAACATAATTTAAAAAATTTTTAGTCTCAGTATGTTTGTATAATATATGCAAAACCACTATTACTACGAAAATTCACGTTATGTAAAGAATGTGTTCGCGGGCTACGCTCAACGTATGGTCAACGTAATCGCCCTACTGAGCATCCTATTCGTCTTGAGACAAAGCATTCATTATTGGGTAATATTCGACCGAATAGCGAGTGTACACAAAGACCGTGGAGAGTCGTTTCGCGGCCGTTTGCAGCAACTCGAACTGACGTAGGGAACGACTTAAATTGTAAGCGTACAAAATACAACTAGTGCAAGAACTGAAAACGCTAGACCTTCCCAAGCAACATCGGTTCGCTCTATGCGCTCTTGAAAAGTTCCAAGAAGATCCGACGTTTTCTAGCCAAATTTTGTTCAGCGATGAGGCCCATTTCTTACTCATTGGGTATGTAAACAAGGAAAATTGTCGCATTTGAGACGAAGAATAACTTCTTGAATCTCTTCAAGAGCCATTTCATCCAGAAAAAAGAACGGTTTTGAGTGGTTTGCGAGCCGGTGGAATCATCGGTCCATATTTATTTAAAAATGATGCCGGTGAGAACGTAATCGTCAATGGTGACTGTTAATGGATGACCGACCTGAAATTGAAGCTCGTGACCTCGGCCACATTTAGTTTCAACAAAACGGCGCCACTTCCCACACATTGCATCAATCGATGGATTTATTGAGAGAACACTTCGGTGAGCAGATAATTGCACGTTTTGGATCGGTCGATCATAATGTTTTCCTGAGAGGATGTGTAAAGTCTAAAGCCTCTGCGGAGCGGGATTGTCCGCTTACTCTCTTACCAGTCGAAATGCTCGAAGTTGAAAATTGGAGTAATGGGTAGACCATCTGAGACGTAGTCGCGGCCAACATATGAAAGAGATAATCTTCAAAAAATAAATACCAACAAAATAAGAATGTTCTTTCGAATTAAATTGAATATTCAAACATTCACTATTTAATTTGAAGTTTCTGGCGTTAGAAATATAAGATTTCGTACTAAAAAAACTTCTCGGACAGTTTTGTGATTGCTTGACTCAATTTTATTTGAGTACACGTCAAGGAATGACTCAACCATCGAGCAAATACGATATATTTATGTATTTTACATTTTTTTTTCGATAAAGCGAAAATACAAGCCTGGTGGCTGAAAATATGAATATTGCTTATGATCCTTCTACTGTAACATTTAAGAACATGTATTTTTTATCGTCAAGTCCATTCCGATAATTTTGATCGTCATTATCGCTTCACTGCGAAACACTGTTTCGATGCGCGATGTCACACGACCGCAAAAATCACAATTTCATAGAAGTGTTTCGAAGCAACTCTTTTTTAGTAGCAGTATTAGTTTGCGCGCAACATCAATAGTTTCCGGAACAAAAACTGATTTTGGACGACCTTCATGAAATTCCTCTTGGAATGACCTGCGACCTCTGTTGAATTCACCATACCAATGCTAAACACTGCTCTTTGATGAGGCTTTATCTCCAAAAATTGAATTAAATTCATCGATAAACTGTTGCTGAGATAATTCACGGCGAAAGTTGTGAAAAAAAATCACACGAAAGTGCTCGCGATTTAAACCATTTTTTTGGTCGAGATGAATATTTCAAGTTGCTGTAAACAACACAACTAGCGGCCGTATGTCAAAATGTTCTGAGTATGTATAACATCAAAAAAGTTAAACTTTTTATCAAGTTGATAGTTGGCAGATTGCACCACTAATGAGTTTTTCTATTGATCAAAAGAGGATCTTATAGGCATTGTTCAATAACTTAAAAATTGCGAAAGACTACAGTGTACCATACAATTGCTATACACTACATACTTTTAGGCGCAGCATCAAAGATTTTTATTTAATAAATATTGAATAATTATTTAAAATAAATATATATATATATATTCTATTATTATATACAGACTATATAAATCAAAATAGTTGCTGATTGCAGTTTGCTACAAAAACCTCTAAAATATATGTATGTATATCTAACCCTTATGATTTTTGCTCATTCCCTTCCTTCAAATAGTTTACAGCGCCTAGAAAAAAGGGACGAGGTCAATCAAACACATATTCAATTCAACGCCCCGCTTTTAAAGTGGCAAATAATTAGACAAGTGCAACCCACAATTACCGTTGCTTCTGTTACGTTTTTATTCACTACTTTAATAATATTCCTTATAATTATTTATTAGATTAACTGTGATTTAAGGGTGGCACAGGGTGGCAGGTAAATTTGTATTTTATTTAGCTATTCGTAGATCGAGGGGGTGCATTAAAGGCTGCTACCCTCGCCCTTTCGGCTAACTCGATTAGTATGTGACGTGTGTATGACACAAGTGTGGTAGGTGTACATATATAATTTTGTGGGCGTAACTGTTTGATTTTTGTTAGTACTTTGCTACATAGATTTAGTGAACGTTATATTTATACATACCATGTATACAGTATAGGTATATATGAATGCGTGTATGCCAGTTTTTGAAAGATTTTGATATTTGATAAAAATGTATATAAATACAGGGTGCTCCAATTAATGTTTACTTCTATAGAATTACCAATTATTAGAATGCTTTCATCTAAAAGCTACTTCTATTAGAATTACCATATATGATTACTGAGACTTCCGCCATAATTCGTGAGATTCTGTTCGATTCTCTAAGTTTGTTTATAGATAAATACGTCATGTTTCGTACCAAAATATTTTGACTAAAACCTGGAGAATTTGTTGGTAGAGGGAGTAATTTGAATTATCTATCTTTTAGCATAATTTCCTAGACCTAATGTACGATTAAGCTTGGCTTCACCTGAGAGAATCATTACCTCTTCAGCAAACTCCCACCTGTTCTACAATTTTGTAGGGCGCTTTTCTAGATCCACATTTCTCCAAATTAGATGATTATTGTTCAAACTATTGTTACCCGGATTATAGTGATGATTTCGAACTAGGCGGACTTTCGAATCGGTAATATTATATAATCACAACGGGATAACGTACAAATATTTCACTTCAGTTCAGTGGGGTTCTGATAATTTCTTTGATCACTATGATTCGACCCAATGCTTCTGCTATCTAAGCTAAGATAAGATAAATAGATGAGGATTGCACTGCTACCTAAGGTCTTTTGTACTCTCTTCTAACTCACAACGATTCACTTAGCCCCAGCATATTGATAAGTTCCAATATGTTGCTAGGTGCGAATGAGGCGATGTGATCCTAATTTGGAAACATCGATCAAACAATGCGGCAATTAGATGTTGTTCTATAGTTTCAGGCTCCTTGTCGCAAAACCGGCAATTTGCACAAAAAGCTAGGCCCATGTTATGTAAGTGCTTCTTGAGCTTACAGTGGCCGGTATAGAATACAACAAGTAGCATAATACATATTTAAACCTTTTGAGGTTGTAACCACCCATTAGCAATTTTATGTCTTGGAGTTGTTGCCATTGCCTCTACCAGTCTACTCCTTCTTCCTTGGGGATCAGCTCCTTTATGGTATGAGAACTCATCGCGATGAAGGGTTCAGGTCCTACCATGTTAGTGGATGCTGCGAAGCAGTCAAGCTCATCAGCCAATTCATTCCCAGTTATATCTTTGTGACCGGTCACCCAGATAAGGTGCACTTGGTTACGTTCCAATAGACTGTTCAGCCGTTCTCTACACTCTGCACCAGCAGCAATTTCCCGTAGACAGAGATTGCTTTAAGTGACGCGGACTGTTGCTAACCTTCGCCCGCGCTCTAAAAAAATAACCCTGGCCGAGCGAATACCCGGGGTGACTGAAGTACTAACGCGTAGTACTCCTTTCTGCGTTGGAGTAACCACAGTTTGTTGCGATAGTTCCGTAGGAGGTTTATCTCTACGCACTGAGTTATGATGAAGACCTCTGCTTGAATTATGCTCGGAAAACTTCTCATAGGTTTCCAATTTCCTCTGACGTTTTCGATGTACCACTTGATTGTACTATTTCTAAGCAGTAGCTCGTGGAATCATTCCATTCAGCCTTACTGCTAAGGTTAACCTTCAACTTCTTGGTGAAGTTTACTCCTTTGTTAATGCTGTCCTTTGGGAGAAGAGTCAATGGTATTACACCACGTAAGTGCTTCATACGCTGGGATGAGATTACCTTACCTCTGCCAAACTCTTCTGCTGTTGTTTGAAACAGTCTGTGTTTGGCTATACCTGACCGATTACAAGGTGAAGTGGTGTGAGTTCAAGCTTGACTTCAAAGGCTGCCGTAGGGCATGTGCGCATGGCGTGCAAGTTGTTGCAGCTTCGATAGTTGCAGCTCTCCCAAAGTCTGCGAGGCTTTAGAGACTCGAGCCATCGCCCCATACATCATAATCGGTCGCACGATCATGGTGTACGATCACCTAATAATCCTTGGCTTGCAGTTCCAGGATTAACCAGCATTATTAGTTTAGATTAGTACTTCAGTAGCTTTGACTATCGCCAAGTCAACATGCTGGTTCCTCCGCATAGTGGAATCCATCGCGAGACCAAGATCTTCATATATCCTATATTATAGCAGGAATTGGACTTGAATTCGTCCATATATATAAGTCTTTACTTATCAATATCCTACTCAGTGTTCCTAACTTTGTACACAATATTTTCATAATTTTAGAATCGGACTATAACCATTATTTCCAATACAATGTAGTTTTGAATTCCATTAGCTTATCTGACCTTCAATTAGAATACTGAAGGGTTGAAGGAAATATCTAAATTTTGAACCGATATGTGCAACTAGAAGGAGTAACAAGAAAATAAATGATAATAGTAGGGCAGCTGTCATGGCGAAAGGGGAAAAATATGCTCAAATTTTTAAGGCGTATCCAAAACAGACACAAAAACCTAACGACTCTGTTGAAACATCTACTGAAAATTGAGCTTCCTTCAATGAATGCCAAAAAAAAATATGGTATTTACCAATTGGGTACTTTCAAAGCTTATATCTAAAATTAAGATACAGATATTCTGTTATAATTAAAAACGATTTTTATTCTAATACAAATGGACCAAAATTTCGCTATAAATTCGTTTACTCTTCGAAAATAGCGGCAGTAGGTTTTGTAGAGCGTTACGAAGCCGAAAAGATTTGCGTCATGCGATTACTAACAATTCTTGTAATTTTTGTTGTAATTTTCCCGATTTATAACGGTATGGTACAGTGCTGCATTTGGTCTTTAGCGAAATATTCTACAAAAAAATTTGTAATTTATAGCTTCTCCACCTAAAAAGTGTGTAGCGAAAAATGCCCTTGACTCTTAAAACCGTCGAGTTAGTTCTTTGAAATCAAAAGCTGGGAGACAAGGAACAGGGATTTTAAGCAAAAGCCAACAAACGTCGTCAGTTGCAAAAAAGGTAAGCCGATCATGTTAAAAGATCGAATATAATGTCTCCTGGTGGTAAATCCAGAGCCAAGAGTACTTCTTCTAATAGATCTTTCGAAGGATTAAATGGTGAGTTCTTTAATGGTGACTCTATTTTTGATGATGATATATTTGAGCCGGCTAATGGTAATAGAACTGTATCTGTCTCATATCAAGATGTCGATAAGAAAAGTGGTTATCAACAAAGTGTTAATGAACCGAAAAACCTTAATGCTGAAGGGAGATTAGATAAACCTGATCACGATCTACCTAAAGATGATAGGAGTACTTATGATTTAAGTGATACAAAACTTTATGAAATCCGTGAAAATGTTGACTTGGAGTCTAAAAACGACGATATTGCTGCACAGAAGGATGAGAACACTACCGTCAAAACACCTCTAGTGGAATCAGAGACTGATAAAAATCGTACTGAACCAAATTCTGATAATAATGATGGATGAGACGATATAGTTTACCATGAAACAACGGCAGATGAGGGGTCAAGTTTATGAAAAAGTTGAGAATCTCCGTGATGAATCAAGCGTTGTCGTGTCGCCCACTAAGGTTTCAGATGATAAGGATTATTATTACGAAGATCGAAAAGATGCTAAATTCCCTGACTATGATTATGAGGATGAAGATGATGCTGATGATAAAAAATATTGAACATAGCAGTTATAAAATCAGCTTAAATAAAATACAATTATATAGTTTTTTAATTAAAATCAGTCCAGAAACCCGAACTAGTTTTCAAATTGCTTCAGGGAGTCATTCAATCGAACGTTTTAGGATGGAATATTAACACTTAATATCATCATCCATAGATATACGGGAGATTCGGCTTAATAACTCAATGCATAGACTCGGAATGAACTTCCAAGTGATATTCCTCCCAAAAATGTATGAGAAGTCGGCGTATGACTCTCTTGAACTCCCCAAAATAGAAAGCAGTCCGCACGGACAATTCAAAAGTTAGTATTCAAATTATTTCCGAATAAGCAGACATTAGGATAGATTTAGCAGATCCAATATGGATATAATATTTGGAATGAAAAGTGCATCACATTTATTCTAATATGCACTTGGTTAGTACTTGCTTTTACGTCTTTACCTAAAAAGTTGACACATTTTTTCTGAAAGGGTGCTCCAGAAATTTCGTTACAAAAATCGTCGAACAGTGCAAATAATTGTCGGCGAGCCAGAGCAGACACATCAAGATGGATGTATAAGAACCCCCAAACCAAACTTTCGCAGCTTCGGTTGAGTCACTATCGATGTGTGTGAACTAGCGTTGTCCGGATGAGACACAATTCTTCTCTTATTGGTCAAAACTATTCGCTTCTTTTGTTACTTCCTTCAGATCGTCCAATCGTTGATGGTACATGGTCGGAACTCAGAGTTGGGTCTTACGAGAGCAGGTAATAGTAGATGATTCCCTGTCGATCTCACCAAGGCACAGCAAACCTGCTTGACCGTCAATCTCAATCGATTATTTGTATTCAACAGCGAGCGTTTTCACTTTACGTTATTGTAAGTAACCCATTCTTCTTCACCAGTAACCATCTGTTTCAGAAGTGGATCGAATCGGTGTACTTCAGCAGGTAGTCGCATGTGAAAACTCAGTGCATGGGTTTTTTGCGTTAATTCAAGTAACTGCCATACTTCGAGCTTCTTATTGAATCCAGGAAGACACAGTTTTTGTGCAATTTTTGGTTCCTGGCCAATTTAAACAGTGCTTACAGGAAGGCCAAACTCGACGATTTTCCATCATTCCATCGATATTTCCGACTATTAGCCTTCTGTAGTGTGGTACATATTTACCAACAAAATTACCGTACAAGAAACTGAGGAGTTTTTAGGAGAATAAATTCTTGAATTGAATATTTGTGTCTGTTTTGTGTCCGAACTCTGTTCCATAACCTTTTCTACATGGTGGTTTGAGCCGTATATTTTATTTTGGAAATTGCGTCGAAAACACAAAAGATTTTTAATTTAGCTTAGCGTTATTCTGTCTGTCGAAATTGATTGTACAAGTGTTTCTTGTTAATGGAGAAAGTTCAAGGACTTGGATGCACCCTAAATGAATTACTGGGTAAACAGCTAACAAAATATTTACCTATTTAACATTTCAATGCAGTCTGCAACTGTCTACAAATATATCTATACATAGTATACTTCAGCCATATGCTGAATATATTTCGAAAGTATTTGATATGCATCGACGAATATCTGAAACGCACTCAACGATCAACTGTAACAGAAGAATAATGGGAAATTTACCGCGTTCAAAGTTAAGCCGTAGTCTAAAAATTTGCATTTTCCTTTTGATTTGTTGGACAATAGTGATACTTTGTGAGCGTAAGCTAAAATTTTTATAAATTGGCGTAAGCGTTAATTTTAGTTTTATCTCTTCAGTTTCTAATCGCTATTTGAGGTCAACGCCCCTGCCTGTACTTTCGACAGTTCTGACACAATCAGATCTCACGCACAACAAATCAGCAGTTTTCGAACAAACTTCGGCTACCCCGATACTTGAGCACTACAATACTTTTGTGACCCCAGTCAGAAGTACGACGCCAGTGAAAGGTTTACTAAACACGCTAAATCAGACGCAAGTTAAATAAGAGCTGACGGTGTTGTTATAACTTCGAAGGTTGTTACAACTGTGATCTCAGGTGGGTGCTAAGAAAACTGTGGCGAGTGAAAGAATGTTTTGAGCAACATGACTGACTGGAAATAATATAGAATTTGTGAGAAAATTACAACAATTCGGCGATTTTCTTTTGACAAAAGATAACACTTTCGACATAAAAAGTTTTTTTTTGTCTTTCAAAGGTGCCTTATTTTAGTTTCTATATCCATACTTTATGTAAATACGATTTTTTTTATATTTTTATTTCCCTGTACTAAGTAAATCAACCTATCTTTTTAAAATAGCGTTAAAACAAAAATCTTTGCTTTGTAATTGCAAACGACTTTAACGAAGGTTTAGTAAATTAATTTCAATAACAGAAATTTATTTCTTAATATTTGGTCAATAAGCTTACTAACTAACATATTCGGAAGTAGTGGGTGTCGCAATCACTTGGTATTTGGTATTTATGAGGAATTATCAACTGGAACCTGTGTTTCTGACCACCAGTTGGTAGTTTTGAGGATTTATTGGCAGGAGCTTGTGTTGCTGACTCTTCGTAATCGGAACCAGTTGGTGTTTCGTCATGGATAACCGCCAAAGTAAAATGAACAGCGTAATTTTTGCAAAATATTTATTTTACTATTGTTTACAATCAAAATAAACACGTAAGTATGAAAAACAAAAAAAATAATAATTAGGCCTTCTTATAGGGGAGTGTACTTAATTGAGTACAGCGGCGTATTACAGGTGGAAATTTTCAAAACATTCTTTTTCGACACATAATGTTTTAAGACATTTTTTGAATTGCCACTGAACTCTGGCGTGACACATAACAGACCGTAATGGTTTTTCAATCTTTTGTGGGTAGTGTCCTTTACCATCTTGGGGCAAACCTGGGACCAATGAAGAGGAAGGCCGAGTCTTATGTCGTGTTTTTTGGCGTAAGTAGTACCTCGCAATAGAACGTCGAAACAGGAGCTGATCCATGCTATCACTGTGACTCATTACATGCAAACGCCAAGCATTTGCAATTGTCATATCTAGCATATGTATATTATATGTGAATAAAACCCACCATCACTTTTCCCGTGAATTGCAATCGTATAGAGAGAAATTGATTGGTCCAATTCATCCACTCCACCCATGTGTTTGTTATAAGTTTGAAACGCCTTTGGTATGCTTACATCTGTTTTATCACGTTGCAGAGACGACCATCGCTTGACAACTCCCAAAGATTCAATAGTGTCATAATTTGTTTCAAACCTGAAATCATACGAGGCACGGTCTTCTTTCTTCATCTCTTTAGTACTGCTCATGGGATATTTCATTGTTCTATTTTCTCTTATCGTTCCAGTTGCACGATATCCTTCTTTTTTGAGGTCTACCAAGAGATTATAATTAGTAAAAAAAGTTATCAAAAAAATCTGGTGCCTTGATGGATCAGTCTGCAACCTTTGAAGTAACGTTTTAACAACTCTTGATCCTAAGGGTTCAGTAGAAGCTTCAACGGCTTTTCCACAATAAAAATCAAAAACATTTCAGTATCCTGTGGAACTTGCAGCTACCCAATTTTTATAACCAAAACGCACTGGTTTTCCACGGATAAACTGTTTAGCAGAATGATGACCAAAATACTTCACCATGGACTCATCTATTGAAATATGGTCGTGCACTACACCCCACTGTAGAAATTTGCTCATAAGAATATTAGCTAATGAACGAACTTTAAATATTTTATCCCTCAATGAACTACGCAGCTTCGTCGTTATTCACAAAATGAAAGTTTCTTTTTATATCTCGAAATCTTTGCCTTGGCATACACTTCGATATTATTTCAAGACCTACGTTCTCATCATAAGACCAATACAAATCATCTCTTGGTAGTTTATGATATCCTGATAGTATCAATATGCCCATAAACTTTTTCAAATCGACAGAGTCTAATTGAAATGTGTGTCTGTTATTTTGATTAGCGTATAATATTGTATTATTTACGATCAAGTTTATGACGTCTTCATCAAATATTTTCTCAAATATTTCAACTGGTGTGGGATTTTCAAACACCTTTTTTACCTCTTCTTGTCTTTCGGTGACATAACTTGTCTCTTGAGTTATAAAAGAATATATTGGTAAACACTTACGCCATATTGGATGATCTGGCAGCTGACGGCGACTTCTGCCTTTACGTCGTTCCGGTTTGTAATTGTATATTCATTTTTTGTAGTAATAATCCTCATTGTATAATTTTCTGGTGGTAATCGGGTCAATAAAGTATAAGGTTCTTCGGATTTAGATTATTTTTGAATTCATTGTCACGAAACCCTAAAAAAGTGAAAATCTTATTATTATACGTGTAGACAAAACAACAAACAACAATTAAAAAATAATTAAATTGTTTTCTTACCTTTATAAGCGTTCAGACTGATAAATTACTCGTATAACCCACTTTGTGACAGATATTGTGGATATTCTCACCTAAATTCCTATTATTTTAGCGTAACATGTATGTCTTATTAAAATAAATGGAACCAAACAACAATAGTTTTAAAAGTTTTACAAATAACCCAATATTTTTGCTGCACCTGATCAGGTACAGAGGCGCCAAGTGGGTTAAAATAAAAAAAAAAAACATTTTCGCGTGACGTGTTTCTGTGAGTGGTGCAAACCGAAAATGCTGCGTTCCTTAGAGCAGAGGTGCACGATTAAATTTTGTGTGAAACTCGGTAAATCTGCGACAGAGATGTTTAATATGATCAAGCAGTTTTACCCAGATGTTGCTTTAGCAAGAAGTGGTGTGTATCGGTGGCAATCTTCCGAGTGGCCGGCGTCTCCTCGCCCAAAAAAGGGAAGGCATCGTTAACCAAGTTTTACGTATAAGTCCTCAAGAGACCCAAACGAAGGGTCAATCGGGTCCGACAAGACATCGCAGCCGATTGGTAGTTGCACCACGACAAATCCCCGGCTCACACCGGCCTTCTTGTGAGCAGCTACCTAACGAAGGCCGGCATCCCAAAGCTTTCGCAACCGCCCACAGCCCAGATGTGGCCCCCAGGAATTTTTTTGTTTCCTTGCATGAAAAGGGCGATTGAAGGCAAGTATTTTGAGACGACAAACCCTGTATTTAATACTCTGATTTACGTCGTTCCGGTTGATTGTATATTCATTTTTTAATAATATGTATAATTTCAAGGGAAAGTATAAGGTTCTTCGGATTAATATATTTTTAACCTTTGGTCAACAGAACTATAAAGAGATGCCTTCCGTTAAAGATTGAATTCGTTTCTTGTTTAAGTCTTGTTTAAGCCTTCACAGTAAGAAGTGGGCTCCCAATCATACTTTTCGTATCCAAACTTAAATTTTTGAAATTACGGTAAAATAAAAACTTTGTATTTATAATTCTCAACAACTTAAACAAAATTTTAGTAAATTAATTTAAATAACGGAGAAAATTTGCTTAATGTTAGGTCAATAAGCTTATTAACTATCATATTCGGTGTTAGATTCAATTGGTACTGCTGAGAAAGTATCAGGTTGGATTCAGTTAGTGTCGCTGACTCATCGTTGTCAGAAACACTTGGTATTTCTGAGGAAACATCGACTGGAACCTGTGTTTCTGAACCAGTTGGTATTTCTGAGGAATTATCGACTGGAGCCTGAGTTTCTGATTCATCGTAATCTGAACCAGTTGGTATTTCAGAGGAATTATCGGTTGGAGCCTGAGTTTCTGATTCATCGTAATCTGAACCAGTTGGTATTTCAGAGGAATTATCGGTTGGAGCCTGAGTTTCTGACCCATCGCAGTCGGAATCACTTGGTATTTCTGAGGAGTTATCAACTGGAATTTCTGTTTCTGACTCATCTTGGTCGGAACCTGTCGGTATTTCCGAAGAACTATCGACCGGAACCTGTGTTTCTGAACCATCGTAATCGGAACCAGTAGGTGTTTCTGAGGAGTTATCGACCGGAATCTGTGTTTCTGAACCATCGTAGTCGGAACCAGTTGGTATTTCCGAGGAACTATCGACCGGAACCTGTGTTTCTGACTCCACTTTGTCGGAACCAGTTGGTACTTCCGAGGAACTATCGACTGGAACTTGCGTTTCTGATTCATCGTAATCTGAACCAGTTGGTATTTCAGAGGAACTATCGACAGGAAGCTTAGAGTCGTTGGGTTTTACTGTTGACAGCAGCTTGCTGAGTATAGAAATTAACTTCTCTAAAGAACCGATTTCATCTGGAATCGAACTTATGATGTTTTCGATGGGATTTAAATCGGAAATAATTTTACCACCGACTGGTTTGACGGCATCTTTGACCACATCAATGTTGCCCAAATCATTGACAGTGCCGCCAGTCTGCTGAAACTGTTTACCAACGTCCGTTATGGGCCCACATAAAGTACTTCCTGTGGAATTAGTTGGAAATTATGAGTTTTTACCTAAATAATTATTTTTTGTTGCTTACCTAGGCAGTATAGAGCTAGAAGTGAGTATAAGGCTGTTGCTGCGTGTGTTCTCATTTTCTTTAAAATTTTGTGTATTGAATTTGTAATTCCTCTTTGAAAGTCGTCGAGCTTTTGATAAAGGTCATGGACTATGAGTACTTTTATACGGAGAAAATTATGAGGAAAGCATAACAAAGTTAGTAGAAGATTTGCTTAATTGCGTTAGTTAGTTTCATTTAATGTTTTTCAAAACAATGCTTCGGTTGTGGGCAAATAAGCAAACAAAAAACAATGTAAAAACGAAAAATTTAAATAATCGTTAAATTAAGGAAATTTAAAGCAAATATTTTTATGATTATTTTTTGTTTAGAACTGTTTCTGGCGCAATGTAAATAAATATATGTATTTGTATGCCTAAAATTGGAGATAAAAATATTTAAATTCTGTTAATAGTAAATAACAAAGTTATGTGGACAACTTATTTTAATAAAATTTAGAGATATTCTCTTTGTAATAATAATGTGTTCTTTTGACGAAAAATAGTAAATTCGGGGTAATATTTCCTCCATCACCCATATATTTACCTTTGATAAAAAATTTCTTATTTTCGATGGACTTTATATATAGATATATGGAGATATATGAGTAAAACTTAAAGTATCTTAATAAAACTTGACACACGTATGGCTTGGCCCCATAATAAGGTCGCATTTGTAGCTGGAACCATTGCGTAATCGAACCATTGTCACGTGACAAAAAATTCCCTTAATCGCGACTACTTCCTATAATGACAATTTCAAATTTCATGCAATTCTCTCACTTTACTGTATATGGATAAAATTAATACGAAGAAATCGGAATAAAACTGCTCAAAGAGTGCTTTGAGGCCATGGAATATTATGTCAAAATCGGACGGTTGATTTTCAGCTAGCTATCGAATACGTGGGCAACAATGCCTATGTCCCCTGCAAATTTGACAGCTGTCAATCTGTTAGTTTATGAGATATTGCATTGTATGGGAAGCATTTTTTGTAATTTTACAAAAAATGGATAAAAAGGAATTCTGTGTGTTAATAAATCATTACTTTTTGAGGAAAAAAATACTATTGAAGCCAAGATTTGGATTGATCAAAATGATTTGAACTCTGCACTAAGGAAATCAATCGACGACAAGTGGTTTGCCAAGTTTGAACGAGACGAAATGAGCACCGAGGACGCTGCAGGTAGTGAACGCCCTAAGGAGACTGTTACCGAAGAAAACATCTAAAGTCCCCAAAATAATTTTGGTTGCCCGTAAAGTGAAGTTAGAGAGCTGAGACTCTAAAGATATCAAGGGAATGTACTGAATTTATTGTGAATAAATATTTGGGTAAGCGAATATGGTCCATATCGCGGCAAAGTTAACTGGATGTACCATAGCTTAGTGCCGAAAATACTTGAATTTAGTCGAAGAATTACCCCAACCTCGTTAGGATTAAATTTACTTAAATTCATTAAGACGGGTCATTCTTCCGTACGTAAAATGTTGAAGTGACTAACGTTTATTTAAAGTTGTTCCCAATATCTTTGTATGTCGCCATCACTGTAACGGAAATATATTGCATATTGAAAGCTTTTATATTCTTTAGCAACATGTTGCTAACAAATGTTGCTTAACAGTGAATATCAGATGCTTGGTGATTGTTCTCAGGCCTACAGTTTAACTGTTTTAAATTCTTAGTTTTTTCTTACATTTTCATTAAAAGCTAACAGATGTACATATATGTGGATAAAAATATGGTCAACTTACTATGTTTTCTTCGCTTTTTCTTGTAATTTATAATTTCTTCTTGCAAACCAAAATCTCACGTAGTTTTCAATAACAAATATCTAAAAGTTGATATGGCAAATAGCATTTAAAACATATGTGCACTTGTGTCTTCAACCAAGAACACTCGGTAATTGCCTTGTCTGGTAAATTTAATTATATTTTCTTCAAGTTTCTGGTCAATTTACAGAGGCTAAAAGACACAGAACATAGTGGCGGCACAGAAATTGTTTGTGAGAAGTAATGGAATAGAAATTTTCTGAGAGTGTATTTGCAAAACTGTCTTCAACGATATACATATGTAATACATACGTATTAGATAGGTATATATGTTTTTTAACCAAAAACATTCAAATTATCTTAAAAGTTCTATCAAGTCCTAATTTTGTTAGGCTGAATGAACAAATTTCAAAAAAACTGTGAAAAAGCGATCCATACTTTCCCCTAACCTCTAGCTAACTTAATATCATATATCGAATGATAGTATCTCAGGTATAGATATTTTGTAACAATTTGACTCTTAGCGAGTCCTTACTTAATACCTAATAGAACGATCTTATATCGTATATAATGAGAGCAATATAGTTTAAAGCCAATATTCTCTGCATTCGGTTGTTAGGTGTAATCGGTAAAGTTCATCCGCAACTCCCACACATTGGTTAGTGATATACAAGGTGGGTTCAAAAGTAAACATGAATTTAAATCTAGCGCCACCTGGTGGTGCTATCTATGCCGACTGGTGCGTTGGAATCTGCTATCTTTAACGATTGTCCAGTGAGAATTTCATGACATTTCATTGGTTGGAGGTGAAGTTATTGCGTTTTAAGTGTGAGTATGTTTGTGTTATCGGTGCGAAAATGAGCTTCGAACAAAGAGACAACATTAAATTTTGTTTTAAAATTGGTAAAACTTTTACCGAAACGTTTCAATTGATGAAACCAGTTTATGGCGATGATTGCCTATCCCGTAGCAGAGTGCAGGAGTGGTTTCAACGTTTTCAAAGTGGTCGTGAGAACATAAATGACGATCAACATATGGGTCAATCAAAATCCGTGGTCACCGGAAATTCCATTGAAACTGTGCGTGAATTCTTCAAAAATTTAGCGGAAATCATCATTGAAATTCATGGAAATGAAATTGAACATCTCCAAAACATCGATTTATCGCATTTTGACCGAACATTTGGGCTTACGAAAGGTGTGTGCACGGTTTGTTCCGCACAAATTGACTGACGGCCAAAAATTGCTCAGAATCCAACATTCGAAGGACGATTACTTGACCAAAAACACACATTTTAACCATTCACCACCTCACGTATTCATCTGATATGGCACCGTGCGACTTCTTCCTTTTCGGAAAAATGCATTTGCCCTGAAAGGAAAGTGTTAAGCAGAAGTAGAGGCCAATCAAAAGGCTTGCACTGGCATACGGGCGGCCATACCGGCCTACCGCCATATATTCAGTGAAACGATTTCGTCCAGTTGAATCACTGTATATCCATACCATAATGAAATGGTTCAAAGGACATATTCTGCTGATTTATATATCTCAGACGGATATAAATAGAATCAAGCGTACTGGGCATCACCTGGTAACACGGTTTTACGGTAACTTTCGGAGGATCAAAGCACTTGAGGTATGAGAGAATCTAGTTAGTACAACACATTTGGATATGAAAGGGCTGTCATTGTAGTGTTGATGTAATAACAAATGATTAAGTATATTTGATAACGTTTTTCAAAAACCTTCTGTAGGAATTCAACATAAGTGTATCACAATAACATCGAAGCAACAGACAAAATTTTAGTAACTTCTTCGTTTTTGAACCATAAGAAGAAACATTTGATGCGTATGAAGTGGACCATCAATGATAATTTCCGTATCCTAAAGTAATTTTTAACTTAAAATAAAATTCATAGTAATTTTAATACTTTTAAACAACTTTAAGAACTTTTTAATAAATTAGATTTTTGTGTATGACAATATCAATAACGGAAAATTGTTGCTTAAGGTTAGGCCAATAAGCAGATTAACTATTTGGCAATATCGTCTGGAATTTGTGTTGCTGACTCAGCTGCGACGGAATCATTTGGTATTTCTGTAGCAACAACAGTCGAACTTTGATCGTCTTGTGGACCAGCTTCCGTTGTCTCATTAGACTCGACTGCCACGGTAGTTGACACTTTAACTTGGTCGTGCTCTGCATTGACGTTGAGTTTAACTGATGATATCAGTTTCTTGAGTATAGAAATTAACTTATATAAGAAACCGATTTCACTCGGAATACCGATAATATTATCGATGGGATTTAAATCGGATATTTTATCAACGACTTCTTTGGCGGCATCTTTAACAGTATTAACACTACTGAGGGCGGAATCTATGTTTGCGGCATTGGGTATTTTGCTGCCCAATTCATTGATAACATTGCCAGCCTCTTGAATCGGTTTACCAATTTCCGTTATGACGCCACATAATGTGCTTCCTGTAGCGTTAGTTACGAGGTTATTACATACATTTTTTTTTTTTTATATTTGTTACTTACCTAGAGAGGATAGAGCTAGAAGCGCGTACAAGGCTCTTGCTGCTTGAGTTCTCATTTTTGTTGAAGTTTTATGTTTAGAATTTGTATTTCCTCTTTGAAAGTCGACGAGCTTTTGATAAAGGTCATGGACTTTGATAGCTTTTATACGAAAATTCTGAGAAAAGCATAAACAAGTTATTACAATATTTTCATATTTACGATCGTTAGTTTTGTGTTATGTTTTTCAAAACAAAAATATATTTTTGTTGGCTAAACAAACCAAAAAGAACAAACAATGTAATGTGTATCCATATTGTTGATTTAACTCATTAAAAATGCCAAATGGTTTAATGATGGTCTAATTGAGGGAATTTTAGGTAAATATTTTTATTTATGTTTGAATAAATATATATATATATTTATAGCTTGAACAGGGTCATAAAGTTTGTAACACCCAGAAGGAAGCGTCGGAGACCCCATAAAGTATATATATAAATGATCAGTATGTTGAGCTGAGTCGATTTAGCCATGTCCGTCTGTCTGTATATATACGAACTAGTCCCTCAGTTTTTAAGATATCGTTTTGAAATTTTGCCAACGTCATTTTCACTTCAAGAAGCTGCTCATTTGTCGGAACTGCCGATATCGAACCTCTATAACATATAGCTGGCATACAAACTGAACGATCGGAATCAAGTTCTTGTATGGAAAACTTTTGCATTTGACAATGTATCTTCACAAAAGTTGGCACAGGTTCTTTTCTAGAGTAACAATGTAATCTCCGAAAAAATTGTTCAGATCGGAATACTATAGCATATAGCTTCCATATAAACTGAACATATAGTTACTAAAAAAATGCATTTGTGAAGGGTATATTAGCTTCGGTGCAGCCGAAGTTAACGTTCTTTCTTGTTTTCCTTAAGATTAGAAATGAACTTTGAGTCTACAATACTATTTTATTCATCCAGTTTTGGGCATTTTTAGAACGTAGCGACTTTTAAGACGTTACCACATCGATATTAGCTTTTGCAAAGAACTTTGTCATAAATGTTAATAGATACCGATGGAGGTTTGAACTACCCAACTTAGTTTTCTTAACTGAAAAATTGCTTGTAGCAAACTCAAAAGGGTTTTAACTGCCCACATTTTGCTGCTGAATTGAATCGCACGGCTTGATACCATCATTAAATAACTACTTCGGTTATAGAGAGATAATCGTTCGTTCCCCCTACACTTTCACAGTGATATGTAATTCAGCTACACATAACTTGAACTAAAGTAATAATTACATCTTCGCTGGATACTTCAAAAAGAGTACTACAACCTTTCGAGTTCACTTCGAATGGTCTCCAGTATATTTTTTGGATCGTCCACTCAGTAATTTCGATTGCTTCATTGTGTAAAGTATTTTTTAAAATTATAGTATATTCTCCATTTTGATCCAATACCTTTTGCCATATTTCAACATGAGATTGATTCCAAAATCCTGGTCCAAGTGGTTTTTGACGTGAAGGTTTGAGTCATCAAACTTGTATGACGTCTGGCATGCAACACTACACCTTTTCTATTGACAACATAGGCCAAAACTATGCTGTTTGAGTGCATAACTCAATTTATCCACCTGTTCATCATGATATTGTCAGTCAAAAGCTCAAAATAAACGCTCTCTTCGAAATCCCATCAAACAGACAATACAACCTTTTTTTGGTGACTACCGGCCTTCAAAGTGATTTGAGCTGGCTCATCCTTTTTAGACTGTGATCTCATGTACTTTACATTTTTGTCAACAACCCTCTTTTCGTGGCCACTTAGAATATAACATATAATAGATTCAGAAATCACTTCTCTGGTGTTTTATAATCAAATCACATTCGTTAATGTTACGAAGGAAATTTCTTTCTGTAAGAACATGAGGAATCCATAAGTCAAGCTTCGAAATTAATCCTAGACGTTTCATCTGCTTGTGAATGGCCGCGTCCGACAAATTTAATCGTTCAACAATTTCTCAAGTTGTCACTCTACGTTTTGCACCGATTGGCGGCCTTTTTTTCCACATCGGCTTGAAGAGGCCTTCCAAGACGTGGCGCATTCTTAAGAGCGAAATAGCCGCGAAGAAGTTGGTTGCAAAAAAGTTTAATAAGATCATTAAATACATATTCTTCACATGGTTTGTGGTTAAGCCTTTCCGTCGGATAACTTAAAAAAAAAAATCAATAAAAACTGTAACTGTCTTTCTATGTAATTCGGGGTTCTGTAAAAATTGATCGTAGTCCCTCACTGATTTCTTGGGAAATTTGTTACAGAACTGAGGCAGCTAGTAGTGCATTCGTAACTTTGGCTAGACTATTCTCATGGCACACACAATAACTTTGATATCACAGATGTAATTTTCTACTTGAAAGCGAACAAAATTTTGGGTTTTTTGTTTTTGTCGGACGTGCACTAGCATTTCGGGTGAGGCTTGCGAGAAAGTTAAGCCAATAGCTAATAAAAAACTACGCCGGCAGATAAGGCATCCGCGACATGTTTTTTTAATGCTAAATGTTTTCCTTCAATTTCTGACGGTGTAAAACGGTAAAACTACTATTATCTGGGTTTGTTTTCTTATACTTCCCCGTAATCTGGTTTTCTCGCATGAAGAGGGAAAAGGAGTCCTCGTACATATCAGTGTGATAAATGTCAAATGTCAGATAGTGTAGTTACCTCACTAAGTCTGTTTACTACATTGTTGCCCAAAAAATCTGATTTTATCTTTCGTTATGAATAATCTCAACATCACCGGGTTAGGAAGTTTTGTTTACAATTTTCAAAAGATTTGGAAGCTCCATAACATGGATATTACTTTTAAATTCAGAGGATATAGAAAGTTATCGATACCAAGTCATCTTCAGGTTGGTCACTTTTAAATTGCCCGCTCCCAAATTTGGCATCTGAAAGGCAAATAATTAAGTTTCACTTCAATTACAAACAAGAAGAACGGATTCGTTCCTCCTACACTATGAAAGTGTTATGGTATTTTAGACCTTAAGTAAACCTTGCATCTTTATTGGTTGCTTGGCCCAACTTCTCATTCCAATACAAGTGATCGTATTAACATTATTTTACAAATGAAAGAACCTAAAACGCTTCGTCTGCCCCGAACATTAGATACTGGTTTCTTGGGAAACCTGCTCAAATTCAAGGTAAAAAATAGTGCACACGTAACTATGGGTAGATCCTCGAGACTTTAATACAACGGAAGTAACTTCCAACTTTAGGAAAGTTGAATCAATAGTTAATAACTACGTCGGTGTATTTTTTGCCAATTAAGGTAGCGTGGTATCCGGGAGGTGTAACGATAATGAACTGTCAGTCTATGTTGATTGTGACTGACATTTTGCCTAAGTCCGTCGTCGCTCAACTACTGTATTCTCAGATTTAGCCGTCTGTGACCTTTTCTGTTTTCGAAAGGCTCTGAAGGCCATCCCTCCCGAGTCTTATAACAAGTATATGTAAAATTGGATTAATCGTTGACATGCTTTATTATCTAAGGAGCCATTTTCAAGGTACTAATAAAAATTTGTATTTAAGATGTAAAAATGTTGTTTTTCTTTTCGTCAGTACGGGGAAAATTATGTAATGATTATTCCAACTTCGGGTTGACTTTATGTATACTGTATATTGGTCAATATGTGAGTTATTTTACTGAAACTCAAAAAGTATCTATCTCTAATTATAGGTTATGGAATGTGAGATATCTTAATGAAACTCAGAGAACTACATTTTTTGTTAATAAAATGGCGAAATGTCGAAAAGAGGTAAATCGGCCTTTACCCCCATATACGTAATATAAGATTTTGAAACTCCAGATGGCTTTATACCGCATATATTGGTCAAAATATAAGATAGTTTTGCAAAAGTTTGTGAACGTACTTATATATGTGTAAATATCTTTTTCTTTTTTATTACGTAGACACCGCTTACGTGGTTTTAGCCGAGTTTACAACAGCGCGCCAGATGTTCTTCCTTTCGCTGTTGGGCGCAAATCGGAGATACCAAGTGTCCGTCTCCACTTGGTCTTTCTAACGGACTGGAGGTCTTCCTATTCCTCTGCTTCTTCCGGCGAGTACTGCGTCGAATACTCTTAGAGCTGGAGTGTTTTCATCCATTTGAACGACATGACCTAGACAGTGTGGCCGCTGTCTCTGTTCTCTATTCAGATCTTTAGCTCAAATTATTTTCTCCAAGGGCTAATTGAAGAAGTTGCACGATAGCCTTGTCGAAACCTCGTTTCGTATTGAACCGCTCGGAGGGGTGCTTCCCGATCCTGGCGGAGCTTTTGGTATTGCTCAAAGTCAGTTTACACAGCTGTAATAATTTTAAATTTTGACTTTAAGTCGCTATATCTGAATTTAGTTGAGGCCAATGATATCAATATCATCGGCGTACGCCAGCAGCTGTACACTATTATAGAAGATTGAACCTTCTCTATTCAGATCTTTAGCTCCAATTATTTTCTGCAGCAGCAGATTGAAGAAGTCGCACGATAGCGAGTCGCTTTGTCTGAAACCTGGTTTGGTATCGAACCGCTTGGAGAGGTCCTTCCTGATCCTGACGAAGCTTTTGGTGCTACTCAACGTTAATTTACACAGCTGTATTAGTTTTGCAGGGATACCAGATTCAGACATCGCGGCATAAACGCAGCTCCTTTTCGTGCTGTCAAAAGCAGCTTTAAAATCGACGAAGAGATGGTGTGTGTCTATCCTCTTTTCACTGTCTATTCCAAGTTTTCACACTTGGTGAATATGTGGTCAGTTATTTATTTTCCAGTCTCCTAAAGCCACACTGATAAGGTCCAATCAGTTTGTTGACGGTGGGCTTTAATCTTTCACACAGTTCGCTCGATTAAACCTTATTTGCGATGATGAGGATGCTTATACCATGGTAGTTGGCAGACATTGTGGGGTGTGCTTTTTTATAGATTGGGTAGAGCACCCTTAAATTCTAATCTTCGGGCATGCTTTCATCCGACCATATTCTACAAAGAAGCTGATGCATGCTCCTTATCAGTTCTTCGCCGCCTTATTTGAATAGCTCGGCCGGCAATCCATCGGTCCCCGCTGGTTTGTTGTTCTTCAGAAGGGTAATCTATTCGAATTCTTCTTAATCACCATCGCCTGGTGTTATGCTATATGCTATATGTACTATAGTTTAATGCCGAAAATGTGTAAAATCGATCAAAAAATTACCTCAGCTATCATATATGGCACTACATGTAATGGCTTTCGTTATTCTAGCAGACTTTACACCGAATATCCGATATATTCAGTGTATGAGTTATTTTTCTACATCGAACCAGAACCGAACTTATCGCTTCCTTATTTTGATCCTAAAAATTGCGATAGTATGAAATGTTCAGTTAAACCAAAACTTAGCCTTTCCGTACTTGTTAGGCGTCAATCAATCGTACGTAATGCGTTGGAGTGAGTGGCGTTTATTTTAATGTTTTTCAATAAATTTTTTATATTGCCATCACTGTTACGGAAGTTCATCACACGCTGAAAGCTTTTATATTCATTAGCAACATGTTGCTAACAAATGTTGCGCAAATACTTAATGGCGAATACGGAATGCTTTGTTTACTCTTCTAAGGTCTACGGCTTGCTGTTTTCATTTGTTTTTATACTCTTGCAACATGTTGCTAAGGAGTATTATACTTTTGTTCACTTAATGGTTGTCTGAATCACCTAAAACTATTGGAGAAAGATACATATAGCGATATATATATATAAATGATCAGGATTACGAGAAGACTTGGAATCTGGGTGACTGTCTATTCATCCGTACGTCCTGTAGGTATTCAGCCGGCTGTGACACTTGTCAGATGCAAAAGTTAAATGTTCAGTTACATCCGAACTTAGCCATTCCCCAATTGTTTCTTCAATATTTATTTTTGTTGGAAACCAGCATATGTAGTCTCCTTACTAAGTTTTTTATCGGATTTTTTGTGCAATTTATAATTTCTTCTTGCAAACTTTGTTAAAATGTGGAGATAGCGTAATTTTCATTAAAAAAGGAATATCTATAGGTTGATGCTTGTTCATTTGGCAAATAAGAAATAAAACATGTGTACTTGTGTCTTCAACCAAGAAATGACGGGGTTTTTTTTGTTCTGGCAATTAAATTATAGTGGCAAATTGAAAGTACTGAAAAGACACGGAAAACAGTGGGAGGGTATTTACAAACCGTCTGAACGATCTACATACATACATAATATACACATATGATTTTTAACCAAAACCTTAAAATTATCTTAAAAGCTCTATCGAGTCCTAATTTTGTTAGATTGTATGAACAAATTTCGAAAAAAAAACTTAAAACAAGCGGTCCACACTTTCCCCCAATCTCTGGCTAACTTAATTTGTAATCGTTAGCCTACCTTCATATATAGTCAGTATAGCGATTACGTCCATTTGGATGAATCTATATTCATACCTTAATGAAAACGAATAATGTCTAAGATTATTCTGCGCTAAAAAATCAAGCCGACTGTGCTTCACCTGGTAAGACGGATTGATGATAAGTTATGAAGGATCAAAGCACATGAGGTATGAGAGGCTCTAGTTAGTACAACACCTTTAAATATGAAAGGGCTTTCATTTTTAGCGATAATTTTATAAAAAATGATTAAGTAAAATTGACAAAATTTTTCAAAATTTATTTATTTTTTATAACATAACATAACTTAACATAAACCATCATAATAACATAGAAGAAATAGATTAAATTTTAATATCTTCTACTTGACAGACGATAAGGAGAAAGTTGAAAACATTTACTGTGTATGTATGAAGTGGACTGTCAATGATAATTACCCTATCTTAAACTAATTTTTGAACTTACTTAAAATAAAATTCCTTTTTTAATTTTAAACAATTTTAAGAACATTTTAATAAATTAGATTTTCGTTTATGACAATATTAATAGCGGATAGTTATTGCGTCTGATGCTGACGCTGCGTTGTCGGAATCCCCTGATATTTCTGAGGAATTATTGTCCTCTTCCTTTGATGCTGATTCATCGTCGTCGGAATCATTTGATATTTCTGAGGAATTATCGTCCTCTTTCTCTGATGCCGACTCATCGGCGTCAGAATCACTTGGTATTTCTGAGGAATTATCGTCCTCTTCCTCTGGTGCCTGCTCATCGGCGTCGGAATCCCCTGATATTTCTGAGGAGTTATCGTCCTCTTCCTTTGATGCTGACTCATCATCGTCGGAATCATTTGATATTTCTGAGGAATTATCGTCCTCTTTCTCTGATGCTGATTCATCGGCGTCAGAATCACTTGGTATTTCTGAAGAATTATCGACTGGATCCTCTGATGCCTGTTCATCGGCGTCGGAATCACTTGGTATTTCTGAGGAATTATCGACTGGATCCTCTGATGCCTGCTCATCGTCGTCGGAATCACTTGGTACTTCTGAGGAATTATCGTCCTCTTTCTTTGATGCCTGCTCATCGGCGTCGGAATCACTTGGTATTTCTGAAGAATTATCGACCGGATCCTCTGTAGCTGACACCTCATCTTCCTTGTGCTCTTCAGAATGATGGGGGTTCACTGATGACATCAATTTGCTGAGCATGGAAATTAACTTATGAAAGAAATCCAATTCCGGAACAGGACTGATGATGTTCTCAATGGGATTTAGATCGGATATTTTATCACCGACTTCTTTGGCGGCATCTTTAACAATACTAACGCTATCGAGGGCGGGTTCTATGTTTGCGACATTGGGTATTTTGCTATTCAATTCATTGACAACGTTGCCAGCCTGCTGAAACGGTTTACCAATTTCCGTTATGACGCCACATAATGTGCTTCCTGTTAAGTTAGTTACGAGGTTATAACATAAATTTTTATTTTTATTTTTTGTTACTTACCAAGACAGGATAGTGCTAGAAACGCGTACAAGGCTCCTGCTGCTTGTGTTCTCATTTTCGTTTTATGCTAGAATTTGTATTTCCTCTTTGAAAGTCGTCGAGCTTTTGATAAAGGTCATGGACTTTGACTACTTTTATACGAAAATTCTGCAAAAAGCATAAACAAGTTTTTAGAATATTTGCTTATTTACGTCAGTTAGTTTTATGTTATGTTTTTCAAAACAAAATTCTATTTTTTTAGGAAAGGAAACCAAAAAGAACAAACAATGTAATGTGTATTCATATTGTTGCTTTGAGTCATGAAAAATACTAATAGTGGTCTTACTAAAAGAATTTTAAGTAAATATTTTTATTTATATTTGTATAAAACTGTTTCAGTTTGGTGCCTGTCAACGTAAATAAAAAGAGAGAACGGGCTCGTTTCCTCTACACTGTATTCATAGACAGTAGTAGGCGTAGTCGAAAAAGTCTTTTCGTATTTTACCAATGCAATTTGTGAAGTTTACGAAGACGATACTGTATCAGTTCGTGTAGCACAACAATGGTTCGCTCGCTTCCGTTCTAGAAATTTCGATGTGAAAGATACACCTCGCTCTGGTCGACCTATCGTTGAAAAAGTCCATGAAATTATGAAAAAGATTGACCAGGACCGTCACATGAGCAGCCATGACATCGTTAAGGAACTTAATATTCATCATCAAACGGTTTTGAACCATTTAAAAAAGGCTGGCTACAAAAAGAAACTCGCTGTTTGGGTACCACATGAATTGTCTCTAAAAATATAATGAACCGAATTAACTAACATCTGCGATTCTTTGCTGAAACGAAATGAAATCGAACCATTTCTGAAGCGAATGGAAACAGGAAACGAAAAGTGGATCAAATGCGACAATAATGTGTGAAAAGAATTAAGGTCCAAGCGTGGTGAAGCTCAGCAAATGGTCGCAAAGCTAGGATTGACGCCGCGAAAGGTTATGCTGAGTGTTTGGTGGGATTGGAAAGAAATCATCCACTATGAGCTGTTCTAGCCTGGTCGAACGATTGATTCTACGTTTTGCTGTCAACAAGCAATCGAAAAAACGTCCAGAACTGATAAACAGAAAGGACTTTGTCTTCCATCAGCACAACGCTAGACCACACACATCTTGGATGACTCGAAAAAATCTTGTGGAGCTTGGCTGGAAAGTTTTAATGCATTCACCATATAGCCCTGACCTTGCACCATCGGACTACATCTGTTGTCAATGCAGAGCTGCCTTAATGGTGTAAAGTTGGCTTCAAATGAAACCTGTGAAATTTACTTGTCGCAGTTTTTCGCTAGAAACCAGAAAAGTTTGACACTGATGAAATAATGTTTCTAGCGGAAAAATGGCAAATTGTGGTCGCCAAAAAAATAAGTTGAAGTTTGATTAGAAATACGAAAAGACTTTTTTCGACTACCCAATATAATTCAGCTATATCTTAAACTAATGGATGCTTATCATCTCATAATATGTAGACTAATGTCCAGAACGGTCGCGTCAGACAAATTTAATTGTTCAACAATAGCTCAAGTTGTTATTCGGCGATTTTATTTTATCTACAACGAAAAAAACCAATACTTTTTTTTTGATGAAAAGTGTTTTATGACTGAACTTATTCCTCTATAAATTGTGATATATAAATAATTAAAGAAAAGTTTTTGAACAAACCTATACCTAGAGGCAAAAGTGAGACCTATAAAGTACTTTGTGATGCCAAAAACTCGTAATGTTGAATGCAATTACTCATTTATCAACGTAGAGCTCTTAACCCATTTCAAATATGCTGGGGCGGAAAAATTTCGAATCAAATTAGCTCGCTAAATGTATGAGATCCAAGGTTTGTCAATCTTTGTTTTGCAAAAGCGGATAAACCAAGAAAGAAGGGCCGAGATGTTTATACCTCATGCTAAAAACATCGACAATTTTATACCGGCATTTATCGAATATTGTTTACTCATCACAATTTACAGTGTATATTTAAAGATTCAACTACTAAGAAGGATTGTAATTTGCTAAGGGGGAAGAACATTACACCTTCTATGACTTATACATACAGCGCCAGATGTGATTGAAATAAATAAACCGTGCAAGTTTTGACGATCTAACTACAAGCTTACATTAGTCCCAATCGCTTCTCGTATACTGAACAGACTTGCAATTCTCTGGAACTAGGCATTCCTGACATAATCTCGAGATCAATTTTACTGAACTCAGGGTCAGTACTGTGATCTTTCTATGGCCACGTTCTCCGACCTCACACTAATCCTAGCAGTTTGTTGCAACTTCAACCGATTTGCAACACCTTGAAACCAGTCTCGAGATCACGGTTACTGAATTCAAGGTCAGTATAGCTGTCTTGCTATACGATAACGACACGCTGACGACATATTGCATCAGAAAATATAAAAATGAATTTTTTGGCAATCGCTGAATATGGTAGGTTGGATGATAAATGGCGTAGTTATTAGAATTAAAAATACCAAACAAATATTTACAGGTAATACTCGTATACACCTAACAATAATTCTTAGGACTAGAAATAATTTAGTATGAACAAGTGTTTTATGTCAATTTAAATATGTGTCATACATTTTATAGACATAAGAATTCCTTTGTGGTTTATTTGCGATGCGTGTATAAACTTTTTTATACCCTTTGTTAGAAGGGTGGTGTGTTTTTAGACAAAGTATTTTAAGATTTAATTCTTTTTGAAAACATCGTTTTTCGTATCAAATAAATACGTAGGTTGCCTTTTATATTTCGGGATTTGGCAATCCTTGTATCCAGTATTTATCGGTGAATTCAATCGAGATATAGGACTTCCAATACGAATTTCGTGCAGGTAACTATTATTGCTGTGCGCAAATTGATATTGCAAGATCGACCTTTGACCTTTGAGACAGCTATAGCCATTGGTGGGTCCATCATACATGCAATATTATATGAACATTTGCTTGTAAAAACATCGTTGGATGCCACACAATATGTCAATCGCACAAAAAAATGTTCGTGCTACGAAACACGTCTATGACATTGTAACATATGATGAATCGTGGATTTACACGTTCGAGCCCGAAAGTCAACTGCGGTCCGCTGTATGGGTGTTCGAAGATGAGCCGAATTTAAAGTTTTTCGACGTTAAATAGGCGGTTGATCAGCACAAAACGCAATTTAGAGTGTATAGATCTTAATGGAAAATATTTTGAAAAAACAATATAGCGATTTTTTATGATTAATATTTGTTTTTGTTCTCAAATCCCGAAATATAAAAGGGAACTCTCATTTACGCATATAAAATGCTGAAAAAAACATTCAACTCTATTCTTGTAAAGAGAGATAGCTTTTGAATTATTCAAGCTTCTAATGTGAAAAAAATATTTACCAGATATCCCGCGCCAACTGATTTATTATATAGTATTTAATTTTAAGTAAATTAAAAGAATATTTCTACTCAGGAAACATGTGAACAGAAAACCAGAAAAATCGAAAAGCCTACTCAAGTCATCAATAGCTGTTTTAACTTCTAAAGAGATTTTAGTTTAAGATTTGGTATCAGATTTCAGTCATTAATTACAATGGTATCTATCCTATGTGTTAAAAAAATCTAATTTTGCACTCTTATCCTGACTCCTTAACACCAAGTTACATGAACCGTGGACATAATTCTTTAAGACTCCACATGCAAGCGAAGTAAAGATGACATTTAGAATACGTTTTGAATCAACCCTTAAAAAATTTAAAAATAAACTGTCAATTGTCGAAAAAGTATTGCGGTATTTTTATTGAATTTTCAATTGTTCATAAAATTGGTTACAATAATGCGATTCAAGTCAATTATGCGCCGTTTTGTTCGATGACGCGTTCCCAACGAGATGCCAACTTCATAATGTCCCTCTCATAGAAGCTTGCTTCCCTATTGGCAAAAAACTCGGAGAGCCAATTTTCACAGGACTCTCTTGTGGCCAACTTCAGACTACCAAGCGCGTTCGCCATGGACAGAAACAGGTGGTAATCACTTGGTGCGAGAACCGGATAATACGGTGGATGCAAAAGAACCTCTCATCCGAGCTCCCGGAGCTTCTGGCGCGTCACTAAAGATGTGTGTGGCCTGGCGTTGTCCTGATGGAAGGCAATTCGGCCTCTGTTGATCAAAGATGGCCTCTTCTGCATGAGTGCTGCCTTCAAGCGATCCAGTTGTTGGCAGTACAGGTCCGAATTGAGCGTTTGGCCATAGGGGAGCAGCTCATAGTGGATTATTCCCTGCCAATCCCACCAAACACACAGAAGAACCTTCCTGGCCGTCAATCCAGGCTTGGCCACCGTCTGGGCCGCTTCACCGCTTTTCGACCACGACCGTTTGCGCCTTACGTTATCGTAAGTGACCCACTTTTCATCGCCAGTCACCATACGCTTCAAAAACGGGTCGATTTTGTTGCGATTCAGAAGCGATTCACATGCGTCGATACGGTCAAAGATGTTTTTTTGCGTTAATTCGTGTGGCACCCATACATCGAGCTTCTTAGTGACTCCAAGCTTCTTCAAATGGTTTATAACGGTTTGATGGCTCATGTCCAGCTCTTGACCGATGCTACGGCTGCTACTATGCCGGTCTCTTTCGACCAATTCAACGATTTTATCGCAATTTTCGACGACAGGCCTTCCGGAGCGTGGCGCATCTTCGACCACCTCTACACCGGAACGAAAACGTTGAAACCATTGTTGTGCGGTGAAAATGGAAACTGTATCGGGTCCATTTATTGGCGGCTTGAGATGCATTTTTGCCTTTATCGTAGTATACTGTAAAATATGCCGTATTTTCTCTTTATTTTGTTCCATGTTTGCGACGCTATAACTCACGAACGACTTAAAAGAAACGACAATCAATCAAACACGTGTTAGCGCGTGAAATGAGCTTTCCAAAAAGCATGACCCGATGCGACGGACAAAAGTAGAACTACGCGCTTTCAGCGCCAACTAGCGAAAATACCGCAAGACTTTTTTGACAACCCATTATATTTGTAACTTTACCTATAATCTTTGGCTATTGTGACGTAATCATTAAAGTAATGCTGCCAAATTTAGAATTAGTAAATTGCCCTGGGAAGGAATCGTTCGCCTTCTCCCCTTAGCTCGCTTTCAAATGGATGTTCTTTGTTTACCCAGAGAGTACTTGGTCTAAAAAAGGAAGTCGTGAGCTGCTTGAGCCATATGTAAAATAATCCACTCCCAAGTGCTGAGAGAACTTTCCTCATTTGCGTGAACTTCTACACATGACTCCAACCTCCAAAAGAAAAGAAATTGCCCAAGTGCTCCAAGGCATAATTTATTTTCTGAAAACTGAGGGTTAACTGTCAGTAGTGAAGAGCTTATCAACATTCGTAATTTTATTGTGACGTCATCAAAACCACTGATATTGTCAAATCCACTACGAAAATTAAGGTTCAAAAGTTCTTAAACCTATTTAAGCGATTTTTTTGCAACGGCACTTATTTATTAACTGTCGCCACAACAACAGAAAAAAAAACTATTTCATATTGAATTTTATTATATTTAAATTGCATTTAATACCAACGACAATGACACAAATATATGTTATTAAACAATACATATCAGAACAATATGAGAATCACAATTTATTCACAGTTCTTATTGTCATTCATAGTCATTAAGTAGGTAAGGCGAAAGAAAGCTGTTGTGAAACGCAAATATATTTAAAAAAAAAATATTTTGCAAAAAAATTTGAAAAAAAATTAATACAATCTCATAAATTTAATTAAATGTAATAAATTTAATAAAAAAAATTTAGTGTTTTAAGCTTTTTAAAATTTAAAAATTTTTGCCATTTAAAAGAATTTCCAAAAAAAAAATTTAAAAAAAAAACATATTATTTTAAAACAGTTTCCAAAAACTTAAAAAAAATTTATTTCCAAAAAAGTTTCAAAAAATTAAAAAAAAAATCATTTTAAAAAAAATTAAAAAAATGTTGAAAGAAAACTTCCAAAAATTAAAAATAAAATTATTTTCAAAAAATTTCACAAAATTTAAAGAAAAAATAGCTAAATTTTAAATAAAACTAATTTCTTTTCGTTTGTAAAAAATAAATACTATTTTTGCATTGGAAATTCTTGGTGTAATTTTTTAATGAGAAAATTTTTTTCATATTCAAAATATAACTTTCTATTTTTTACATTTGGCAAAAGGATTTTATTTTTAATATTTTATGACCAAAACTGCTTTTTTTTATTTTGAAAAATTTTTAAATTCGAAATTACTATGTATTTTTGTATTTGTACATTTGTAAAAATATTTTATGAACAAAATTGCAACTTTTTTTTAACGAGTTTTTATAATTTTTTTTTTGTAAAAAAATTAACCACCCTAATGTGTGTGTACTTTAATATTTATAAACGAGCAAATATTTATTTTATATGAAGGTATTATTCATCCCATGAAACATACATATGAAACTGGTTCGATATAAAAGTTTTCGCCACATAACTGATGCCATCAGTTTGAAAGAATTTAACACAAGTGATATAACCAAAAATTTGATTAAAACTAAAAATGAAAGCTATCGTGATAATTTGCCTTTTTGGATTGGTCCTTGCTGTCTACAATGGTGAGTAGCAAAAATTAAATTAAAATTAAATTAAATTTAACTAAACTTCTCTTTCCCGATTTAGCTCAAGCCGATGCCGCTGTTGAGAATGTCGATGACGTGAGCGATAGTGATGAATCCTTGCCCGATATTGATTCACCCGAGGATGTGGAATCTGTTGAGTCACCTGAAGACGACGACCCGGAGGACCTAGACAGTGATAGTGATGAGAGTGATGAAACTGTTGCGACTCGGCCACCACAATAAATTTTCTGTTGTTTAAATAAATATTAATTTAGTAAGCGATTTTCTTGAGTGTTTTTTATATTTTCTCATTTCGTATGGTAGTGTACTATGTACAGTGTTAAAGGGCTCTTCCCAAATTTTTAAGGAAATAATGTAAATTATTGGTAGATTGTGGGTTAAACCTTGGTTATTAAACATATTCTCCAATTTTTTCCATTTTTTTATTTGTTTTTTAAATACTTATTTTCAATATAAGTTCAATTTTATAAAAAATTCTTTAATGATACGTGGCCCACACAGTTTTGAGCATACAACAACAATCCAATCTAAATTGAACAGATGTTCGGAACTCACAATTCTACGTCAAGAAGAGTTAAAGTGGAACGAAATTTATAGAAAAATATATTTTAGACATTTTATTTACTGTATAATTTATTTTGATAAAATATTAAACAGTTGGCAACCATTCTTAAAAGTAACTTTAACTCTAAGCCTTTAACAACTTTTTCAGTTTGACCAACAAAATTAAAAAAAAAATGAAGTTTTGTTTGTCACCCTGCCAAACTTTAAAATATATTTTTGACTTATATAGTCTGATGATCATATTGCCATATGAATTATTCTTTACTTAATTTAATTTAATTGAATAAAATATAAATAATGGCAACCCTACCAAATGATAGTATTCTCTAACGAATATTTCTTAATCTGTAAAGTCTGATGATCATATTGCCATATTTAATTTATTATTTTATTTAATTTTATGAAAAGTTAAACAGTTGGCAACTCTACTTAAAAGTAACACCAATACTGAAACTTTTACAACTATTTCAGTGTGACACCCATTTTGTAATAGTTTGTTCTTTATAATAATTTGATTAATTTGTAAATTTCAAATAAGTTTCAAGCTTCATCTAAAATTATGTCCACCTATAGTCCACCGTCAAAAATGATTAAAATCGGAATACAACTGTTCTAAGCCTCAAAATACCGATTAGGTATTTGTGGACCCCAGTAGCTATAGTGGACTTTTTAACGGAAGAATCCATACATGTATAAGATATATAATTCATAATAATCCTACCCTGACAAGGTCTGTGTGTCAAAAAAGAGTTGAATCGACTCAATATTTCCCTTAGCACCCATATACTTACATAATAAAAAGAATTTCGAACTTTCGGGTGATTTTACTATATATTGCATGTATCGGCCAACATGTGAGTTATCTCAATGGCAATGGCAGAACTGTTTATGCTTATAACAGGGTATCTTTGTGCCTAAAATGCATAAAATTGGTCGACAACTTGACCTAGCCCCCATATAACTAATATCAGGATTTTGGAACAACCGGCTGACTTTACTCAAACCATTGATTGTTGACGGTATGTGGGGAACCTTAATGAAACAAAGGGAACATTTTATTAGCACGTGGCATTGTCAAAAATATGTAGAAAAAATCAGGTTGATACTAACCCCACTCGCATATTCTTCATATGGCATAAAGATTTTCGTTTTTCCAAATAAAGTGTTCTACATATGTGAGTTGTATATTTAAAAAACTCCTTGAGAATACGTTTTCGAGTATACCTGAGCAATGTCCAATTAATGCAATCAGCCCGACCCCTTTTCTGCCCCATATATGATTTCGGCTTTTCTACCTGAATTTAAACCGTATATGGTCATCAAGACGAGTGATATTTTAAAGAAATTAAATGGACCAGTTTCCTTGAAAATTATTTTGTTTATATTTTGTTTACGACTGAATGGGAATGGAATTGGTCTAAATCTTGGTTTAAATGTCATCCCCTAATGTAAAGAATTTTGATACCTTGGTTGACGATTTTTTCATCAATTCTATATGTTAATTTTCTCTTCTCTTCGGTTGAGTTCGGTTCGGTTCGGTTCTTATCATACATTTACTCATCGAGTACATGACCTTCAATATAAGTTATCCGAATATTATTAAAAAATTATTTTATTGGCCTACAAAGTACTGTCACTCAATTACGATTCGAAACATGAACAAATTCACCACAGCTGTTTGGATGACAACAAATTGTTATCGCGTTTAAGTTCTCCACTTCAAAGAGCCTATTATTATGCTACAAAATATGAAACCTGATTTAGGTAGCTACTCATGAACGTTATGCCAAAACGAATCATTAAATATTGCTGAATATCTAAGCTTCTAAACTTTTCAACCTTTCGGAAAGAGTGATGATTTGAAAGTACTGCGGCTAAATACCATAAATTAAGAAAAATAGTTATTACCTCAATTTGAAGTTAATATCTTTCCTAAATGCTTATAAATGAACAGATCTATGAGGTTTTAATAGATCAAGCGGTTATAAAAGGCCGATGAAGTTTGTAAAAAGTATCTCTACATCTTATCTTGTATTTCTATCTATATTCTATCTCTATCCTGTATTTCAGAAATTGTTCATTTTGTTGTTAAGTGCGGACAAGCGGCCATAATGCTGCGACCGAGAACAAAAATTTTCTTCACGGTTGACCATGAAAAATTACTATGAATCACCGTCTCGTCTAGCCTGCTGTCTAATATTTATTTTAATACTGGCGTACTATAACCAATTGCATGCATTTTATTTACTTAAATTAACAAAAGATTGTATTAACAGTTGGTTTGAAATTTTGCAATTTTGCGAAAATTTTTTGGTTGAAACTTTGCTGAAATTCTGCTATATAAGGGCTTAGGTACCAGAATAGTATTAACAGTTTGACTAAGCTCATTTACTAGTGAATATGAAATTCTTTACGGTATTATTCTTTATCGCTTTCGCCGTGGTCCTTGTTAATGGTATGTTTCTTGAGCTGTAAGCTTCTCAGTTTTAGGCAGATTTTAATATTAAACATTTCTAGGCCAACGAGGTGGACCTGGCGGACGTGGTGGTCCACAACTAGGCGGTGGTCCTGGCGGTCCTGGCGGTCCTGTTGGTCTTGGTGGGCCTGGTGGTCCAGGTGGTCCTGGCGGTCCAGGTGGTCTTGGCGGCCCTGGTGGTCCAGGTGGTCCTGGTGGTCTTGACGGCCCGGGTGGTCCTGGCGGTCCTGGCGGTCCAGGTGGTCCTGGTGGTCTTGACGGCCCGGGTGGTCCTGGCGGTCCTGGCGGTTGTGGCCCACTTAATTCCACTACTGTTGCACCTGCTGCCAACTCAACTGTTACACCCTCAGTTGTTGCCAGCTCAACTGTTGCAGCGAATTCAACAACTACTACGACCACAGAGGCTGCATAAATTTACCATTAGTTGCTTCAGTTATTATGAACAAATAATCTGAATTTCTAATAAATAAAAATAATTGCATTAAAATTTTTCCTTGTTTGCCAAAGAAAATTAAAAGTTATGAAAATTATCTGATTTCTAACCGAAAAGGATAAGTTAGAACGAAACGGCGATGGATTTTTGTCTTCAACTTACTATATCTACTTCAAATTTCTACTTCGATCATGTGGTAATTCTCATACTAGTTATAAAAGCACAAAGTTAAATTTTCAACTCAGTTCATTTTCAGTATAATAAGCTTCCTCTTAAAATGTTAAGGGAAATGCTCTTTGACACTTCTTAAAAAGCAATGTTTTCGTGTCGGTATTCTAAATTCATATTGGTATCTATAGCTACCAGAAAATGGTCACACTCAGAATTTCTTCGTTGAATACGCCTATTTTTAGTACGTTGTATCGGAATTCTGGATTCTGTATGTGGATTATCCAATTATTGTCGCATATTTTAGTTTTGCTTGTGTCTAAAGGCTTGTGCTTTGCCAGCCAGGTTAAAAATTTTAACAGAGTAAAGTTTAGTGTTAGATCTGAGCTGGTTATGATTGGGAATACTTTAATAAACATAAAACAGGACAAAACGTAAAATTCGCGTCACTGTTGACATTCATAACTTCGACGAACAAAGACTAAACTCAAGAAGTCGCTTATCATCCCCGTCCTGCTATATGATGCAGAGGTATGGACGATGACAACATCTGACGAGTCGGCCGTACGAGATTTCGAGAGCAAGGTTCTGCGGAAGATTTACGGTTCTTCCTTCAGTCGATGAAGTGACGAGCTGTACGAGATATACGACGGCATTCACATAGTTCTGCGAATTAGGAGACAGCGGCTGCCCCTGACTAGGTCATGTCGGTAGTAAACACATTCCAGCTCTGAGAGTATTCAACGCAATATCCGCTGGGGAAAGCAGGGGATGAGGAAGATCTCCATTCCGTTGGAAAGACCAGGTGAAGAAGGACCTGGCCACACATCTTTAATTTGCGCCAAACAGCGAAAAGGAAGAACCATGAGGCGCGGTGTTGCAAAGTTGGCAATAGCCGCATAAGCCGTGTCTACGCCAATAAAGAAAAAGAGGAAGAAGGAGCGGTAAACTAGTCTGAGTAAACTTAAAAACTTAACTGGAAAGATTTATGTCGTTACATAACATAAACAATAAGTAAGAATTAGTTTTAATAGTAGTTCTAACCCGATGGCATAATAACAATATGAATCTTTACAAAAAAAAAATAATAATCCGTTTTAATAGCAAAATAGCCAACCTTATGTTTTTGAAGATATGGTGATTTCAAAGTCAGAAAGTCGATTGTGTAAAAACCGTTTTTCAGATCGCAGGCAATTTGAAAACACCAAGGCTCGAAAGAAGAAAGTCTAAAATGCGACCAAACTATTAGGCTATAGACTGTTCAAAGCAACTTCGAACAACAGTGTCCCTTAATTTTTGAATGTTATTTGGTTTATGGCGTCGAATTTTGCGCTTTATAATTGCCCGCAAGTTCTCAATAGGGTAGAGATCAGGGCTATTTCCAGGCCATGGAAAAGGCTCAATCCCCAAAATATCTTTATATTCGTTAAGCTATGCAGAGTAAAAAGTTTATTTGTAATAATTAGTGTATATGGAACTTAAAAAACAATTCGTGAAAGAAAATATCAATACTATTCATATCGACTTTGTCCGATAACACGGTCATCTTTAAAAATTACTTTTTCTTAAAGTCTCGATGGTAGGTAAAAGACCTTTTTTTATTATTTGTGCGTTTGTTTCTGAGTTGACAGTACCATCTAATATTAGTATTTCCCCAACACCATAACTTGTAATTGCTCCCCAAACCGTAATGTGTGGCAAATGCTTTACAGTACTCTGAACACATTGATCACTGTATCGTTCATTGACTCTGCGACGAACCATGACTCCCAAATCTGATCCAATGAGATTCATTTTGCATTCGCCTGAAAACACAATACGATTCCATTCATTTCCGGACCAATTTGCTCTTACCCTGCACCAATTTAAACGGGTAAAACGCATTTTTTGCGGGTTTTGCGGCTCTTCGGACATTCAAATTATTTTCTTTCAACCGATGTTTAACAATTGAGCAGCTTAGTTCTATTCGATAAACATCTTTAAGCTCCGCAGCAATTTCTGCCTTCCCGTTTATTCGTCTACCTTCAACATCCGCTTCCAGGCTGGTGGAGAGCACTGCCAGTTTTCAAATATTTTTCACAGAACCTTCTCACTGATGATTCGTTACAACCAACTTTCTGAGAAATATCAACATTTGTCTGTTGCTTTTTAAACACAATGACATCTGTTTTCTGCTTTGCGGTCAAAACCATTGTTTTTACTTTAAATTCACTTACTTTACCAATTGCTCAAAATATAATATTGGGTAGTCGAAAAAGTCTTTTCGTATTTCTAATCAAACTTCAATTCATTTTTTTTATTCCTATAATGAACTTTAATGAACGAAATATGTACCATTTTGGTCGAACAATTTTTGCCATTTTTTAGCTGGAGAAATTATTCCATCAGTGTAATTTTTTCTGGTTTCTCGGCGAAAAACTGCGACAAGTAGTGGATGATTCCTTTCCAAACCCACCAAACCCTCCGTATAACATTTCGAGGTGTCAATTCTGGCCTTGCGACCATTTGTTGAGCTTCACCACGCTTGAACTATGATCTCTTTTGCACATAGCCTTTTTGAAATGGTCCAAAACCGTTTGATGATGTATGTTAAGTTCCTTATCGATGTCATGGTTGTGACGGTTCTGGTCAATCTTTTCCTTAATTTCATTGACTTTTTCAACGATAGGCCGACAAGAGCGAGGTGCATCTTTCAAATCGAAATTTCCAGAACGGAAGCGAGCAAACCATTGTTGTGCCACACGAACTGATACAGCATCGTCTCTAAACGTAAACTTCACAACTTTTGACAAAAAACGAAAAGGCTTTTTCGACTACCCAATATTAAATTCAATTAAATTTTTGTACTTCAATCTCAACAAACATTGAGAAATGAAAATAACAGACATTTGCCAACGGGTAACCTTAAACACAGAAAATCACACAACTGTAAAGACATTTTCGGACGGGAGTGTACTTTCTACCGGCTATACATATTTTCTACTTATGTAAAGAGGGAATTACTCGGAGGCAACAGACAATGTAATAATAACATCGGTCCATCAGTTAGTTCTGAAAAAGGAAGGCAAGAGAAAGATTTTCTAAATGATTTACTGACATTAATTTCCTTTCGATGACGTCACTACCCTCTACGGCATTCTCTTCTCCTTTACTGGCGTCCACACCGCATACACCATTATAGCCGAGTTAACAACAGCGCGCCAGTCGTTTCTTCTTTTCACTACGTGGCGCCAATTGTAGATTCCAGGCAAAGCCATGTCCTTCTCCACCTAGTATTTCCAACGGAGTGGAGGTCTTCCACTTCATTTGCTTCCCCCGGCGGGTACTGCGTTGAATACTTTCAGAGCTGGAGTGTTTTCGTCCATTCGAACAACATGATCTAGCCAGCGTAGCCGCTGTCTTTTAATTCGCTGAACTATGTCAATGTCGTCGTATATCTCACACAGCTCATCGTTCCATCGAATGCGGTATTCGTCGTGGCCAACGCACAAAGGACCATAAATCTTTCGCACAACCTTTCTCTCGAAAAATCGTAACGTCGACTCATCAGTTGTTGTCATCGTCCAAGCCACTGCACCATATAGCAGGGCGAGAATAATGAGTGACTTATAGAGTTTGGTTTTTGTTCGCCGAGATAGGACTTTACTTCTCAATTGCCTACTCAGTCCGAAGCAGTGAAGTAGCCTTTACGATATTAGAGTAAAAATAAATATATCCATAATTTTTAATTCACCTAAAACATCTCAGCTACGCTAAGAGTTCAACATGTTTACAGATATACATGTAGGTCAAGGAGTACAGCTTGTAAATGTGGAACGTATATGGATGAGGCAATTTATTTTCGCAAATGTACCAAGTTAGGTGATAGTACATATACAATTGGTATAAATAGTATCGGAATTGTGTTAAGAATATTAAGTAACTCCTTTGAAGCCAGTAAAATTAATTTTTGAGTTTGAAATCACCAAAAAAATCAAAAAATCGCGATCAAGAAAGTTCCTATGCTAGATTGCATAGAAAGCTTAAACTAGTCTAACACCATAGCTGACAGACTGAAGTCAATTGTGCCGCACAGAGGCGCAAAAGAAAAAAGTCCAAAATGTGAGGACAAAATTAGCCGCTAGACTTTTTAAAGCAATCACTGAGTAGAAAATTGAAATTTTTAAATTTCCAAGTGTTTCTCACAGTTTCGAGTGAGTATAAAATGTTCGGCAACAACCGAGCGTAGTCCTTCCTTACTTTTCACTTAATCTTTGTCAGAGACAAAACTCTGTTCAAGACAAAACTCAAGAACTTTATATTAGTACCATAATTCGACGGACATTGTTTTAAGACCACCCACGATATAATTTCTCCAACTTGGCTTGGGCTTTGACTTTATTTATCAGTGGCCAAAGAACATGAAAATTCACCGTGAAGTACCGTTGGTCTAGTCTAGCCTGCTATCTAATATTTATTTTAATAATGATGTACTTTAACTAAATGCATGCATTTAATTTACTTAAATGAATAAAGTATTGTATTAACAGTTGGTTTGAAGTTTCGCAAATTTGCGAAACTTTTTTGGTTGAAACTTTGATGAACTTCTGCTATATAAGGGCTAAATTGCCAAAATAATATTAACAGTTTGACGAAGTTCATTTACTAGTGAATATGAAGTTCTTTACGGTATTATTCCTTATCGCTTTCGCCGTGGTCCTTGTTGATGGTATGTTTCTCTAGTTAAAAATTGCTCAGTTTTTTGCGGAATTTAATATTAAACAATTCTAGGCCAACGTCGTGGACGTGGTGGACCTGGAGGATTCCGTGGACGTGGCGGACTAGGCGGTAGACTCTTAAATGGTGGTCCACGACTAGGAGGACGCGGTGGTCCTGGCGGTCGTGGCGGTTGTGGTGGTCTTCCTGGCCCACGTAATTCCACTACTGTTGCACCAGCTGCCAACTCAACTGTTACACCCTCAGTTGTTGCCAGCTCAACTGTTGCAGCAAATTCAACAACTACTACTACAACGACTACGACCACACTGGCTCCATAAATTTATCATTAGTTGCTTCAGTTATTATGAACAAATAATCTGAATTTCTAATAAATGAAAATATATGCATTAAAATTTTTCCTTGTTTGCCAAAGAAAATTAAAAGTTATGAAAATTATCTGATTTTTAACCGAAAAGGATAAGTAAGAACAAAAAGGCAATGGATTTTTATCTTCAATTTACTATATCTACTTCAAATTTCAACTTCGATCACGTGGTAATTCTCGGAGTTCTCGTACAAAGTTCAACTTTCAACTCAGTTATTATCGGTATATCAAGCTTCCTTCTCATATGTTAAGCGAAATGTAAATATCTTCTGTCAGCAAACAAACAGTCGTCGCACTCGCGACAACAGTCATAACTTTGAAGTCGTAGATAATTTCGTCCATCTTGGAACCAGCCTTAAAACCAACAACAGCGTCAGTCTCGAAATTCAACGCAGAATAAATATTAAAACCATGTGCTATTTCGGACTGAGTAGGCAATTGACTAGTAAAGTCCTCTCTCGACGGAAAAAGACCAAACGCTACAAGTCATTCATCATCCCCGTTCTGTTATATGATGCAGAGGCATGGACGATGAGTCGACCTTACAAGTTGTCGAGAGAAAGGTTCTGCGGAAGATTTACGGTTCTTCATTCAGTCGATGGAACGATGAGCTGTACAAGATATACGATGACATTTACAGAGTTCTGCGAATTAAGAGACAGCGGCTACCCTAGCTTGTTCATACCGTCCTAATGGAAGAGACTACTGCAGCTATGAGAGTATTCGACGCAGTACCTGCCGAGGAAAGCAGGGGAAGATCAGGTGGAGAAAGGGCTACTCTTCCTTCCTTCCTTACCTTCAATTGGCCCCAAACAGCAAAAGGGTATAACGACTGGCGCGAGGTTGTAAACTCGTCTTTAACCGCCTAAGCGGTGTCTATGCCTATAAAGAAAAAGAGGAATGATTTGCACTTCAGGGCACTTAAAAGATCTTTCGCCTATTACTTGACAAATATACATATCTAAGTAAGTGGTGTGCAAATTTAACTCTATCGATACAGCCGTTTTGGAACAATCTCACCTGGTCTGATTTGCGTCGAATCAACTTCCAGTTTTCTTATTGATTTTCAAATATATGTACATATGTACATTCGATATATTAGGTTGTCAAATATCTCCCATCCGCCTTTTTGACTTTTGAATTTCGCGATATATGTGCGCGATGTATAAACCGCTACAGGGCTCGTATCTGGTAATATATGTATCTCTGAATGGTCTTGACTTAACTTACAAAACGACGTTATGCATGATTAGTTTGGATATTGCGTTCAACAGTTATAGACGTGTAAACATATAGTTCACAAAGGCCGAAATTTGCGCTATTTTAAAGTTTTCCGCGTTCCGTGAGATTAATGGTGTTTTGGAGGATGGTACTCTATCACTTCGAACTGCGAAGGAATGGTATCGACGATTCAGAGTGGGTGAAAATGAAACAGTGAAAAAGCCAGCCGGCGGAAGACCTGTGATGACGAATACCGATCAAATCATGGAAAAAATCGAGTTAGACCGGCTTGTAGCATTTCGTGACATCGCCCAGAAGATGGGAGTTAGTCACCAAACCATTTTAAACCATCTGCAGAAGGCTGGATACACAAAAAACCTTGATGTTTGGGTGCCGCATGATTTGACGCAAAGAAAACTTCCGGACCGAATCAACGTCTGCGATATGCTGCTGAAACGGAACGAACTCGACCCATTTTTGAAACGGATGGTGACTGGCGACTACAGTGGCCAAGCCGGGATTGACCGCCAGGAAGGTTTTGCTGTGTGTTTGGTGGGATTGCAAGGGTATCATTCACTTCTCCCATATAGGCAGACGTTTAATTCTACTGTGAAGAACTGGACCGCTTGAAGCAGGCGATCGACCAGAAGCATCCAGAATTGACCAACAGGAAGTGTGTGTAATGTTTCACCAGGATAAAGGCAGACCACACACTTCGATGATGACTCGTCAGGAGGATTTATCACGTCCATCATATATCCCGGACAAAGCGTCAAGTGATTACCACCTGTTCCTGTCCATGGCGAACGCCCTTGTTGGTGAAAAATTGAACTCAAAAGAGGCTTGTGAAAAGTGGCTGTCCGAGTTCTTTGCAAATAAGGAGGAGGGCTTCTACGAGGAGGGTATTATGAAGTTGCCGTCTAGATGGAAACAGATTATCGAACGAAGCCGCGCATATCTGAACAAAATCCGATCACTGTAACACTTTTAATAAAGCATTGAATAAAGAGCAAAAAAGTGGAAGGGAGATATTTGACAACATACATATGTATACATATGTCAAACAAAAAATCTATTTTTTAAAATTTGCAAGTGTGTTCATAGTTTTGAGTCTTACAAATTGTGACGGTATAAAATGTCAGGCTACAGCCAAGCGCAGCCCTTTCTTACTTTTCATTTAATCGTTATCAGAACCAGGATAAAACTGAAGCTCTTTGTAGTAGTACCATAATTCGATGGGCATTGTTTTGAGATCACCTACGATATAATTTTATCAACTTGGTTTGAGCTTTGACTTCATTTATCAGTGACAAAAGAACATGAAAATTCACTATAAAGTTCCGTTAGTCTAGTCTAGTCCGCTGTTTAATATTTATTTTAAAGGCGTACGTTCGTTAGTTCCAGAACTTTGTACATTTCGTGCATTTTATTTTTATTTACTAATTCTATTTACCTACCATTGTATTAACAGTTGGTTTGAGATTTCTGCAATTTGCGAAACTTTATTTGTTGACACTTTCACAAAATTCTGCTATATAAGGGCTAAAGTACCAAAATAATATTAACAGTTTTACGAAGTTCATTAACTGGCAAATATGAAATTCTTTACGGCATTATTCCTCATCGCTTTCGCCGTGGTCCTTGTTGATGGTAAGTTTCTCTAGTTAATAGTTGCTCATTTTTTGGTAGATTTTAATATTAAACATTTTTAGGCCAACGAGGTGGACCTAGAGGATTCCGAGGACTTCGTGGGTTCGGCGGACCAGGCGGTCCACAACTAGGAGGACGCGGTGGTCCTGGCGGTTTTGGTGGTCCTGGCGGTTTTGGTGGTCCTGGCGGTCCTGGTGGTCCCGGCGGTTTTGGTGGTCCTGGCGGTTTTGGTGGTCCTGGCGGTCCCGGCGGTTTTGGTGGTCCTGGCGGTCCTGGTGGTCCTGGTGGTCCCGGCGGTTGTGGTGGTCGTCCTGGTCCTCGTCCTTTCAGGCCACGTACAACCACTACTGTTGCACCAGCTGCCAACTCAACTGTTACACCCTCAGTTGTTGCTAACTCAACTGTTACACCCTCGGTTGGTGCCAACTCAACTGTTACACCCTCAGTTATTGCCAGTTCAACTGTTACACCTTCAGTTGTTGCCAACTCAACTGTTACACCCTCAGTTATTGCCAGTTCAACTGTTGCAGCGAATTCAACATCTACTACTACGACCACACTCGCTCCATAAATTTAATATTAGTTATTTCAGTGATTATAAACAAATATTCTGAATCTCTAATAAATTAAAATAATTGCATGCTTAAGTTAAAAAATTAAAAGTTACGAAAAATACTCTGATTTCTAACCGAGAAGGGTAAGTAAGAACAAAATGGCGATGGATTTTTATCTTCAACTTACTATATGTACTTTAAATCCAGTTCCAGTTCGTTCATGTGGTGTGTGGTTCGTTCATGTGGTAATTCTCGTTGTAATTAAAAGACAAAGTTCAACTTTCAACTCAGTCCATTATCGGTATATCAAGCTTCCTCCTCAGATGTTAAGCGAAATGGTCTTTGACACTTCTTAAAAAGTTACCATGCCGGTATCCTGAATTCACATTAGTTTCTGGAGCTACCAGAAAACGGTCACACTCAGAATTTATTCGTGGACTAAATCTATATTTAGTACAATGAACCGGAAGTCTCCGTTCAGCATATGGATTATCCAAATATTACGGCATATTTTAGTTTTTCTTGCGTCTAAAGTTTGTATTTGCCAGCTAGGTTAGTAATTTCGATTGAGTTGGACCGGTGAGGTGGCTCCAATGAACATAAAACAGGACAAAACGTTAAAGTCTGATGAAAAAAGCTACAACTGTTTGTCTAACTAGTTCTAAAAAAATTTGCATCCAACGGCCAGTAAACAACTTTCAAAGCGATTTAAAAACTTAATAGGAAAAATGTATATATTTTTTTAGTAGCTCGGCAAACTGAAAAAAGTAGTTTAAGAGTTCCCGACAGAAGCCACTCCCTTCAACCTTCCTTTTAAGTTTCGATTCATCCGCGAAAAATTTCACTGCGTTCTTTCGCCAGCGACTCAGTGATTCAAGTTATAAGGGTGTAGTCCAAGTGAGAGAGGATTTCGGAATATTCCTCTTTGCGACCTTTAAAATGTTCGAATTCGCCGGAGTCTGATAGCAACCTTTACAGCAATGCTCTTTCCAATCACAGTGTTCAAGGACGGCCGCCAGTGTCAATGTTACCAGACTAGTGTCCTGCAAGCAGACGTTGCAGCCATCAATATAGCAGAAGATGTAATTCTTCGAAGTGAAACTGCTTTTAGGCACCTACGCATCCACTCCGATAGCTGACCTACAATGTAAGTCTCAGTGAGCTCAAAGCTAGTCAAGGAATGCATGACCTCACTGGTATTAGCAACAAGCCACTTCCATATTAAACTTGTCAGAGATACTCTTACCCCAAATCCGTCAAGATGGGAACGAGCGGTAGTTTCCCCTGTCTTCTGCATTCGTATATTCTTACAATCCTCGCGTGGGCTCAGCAAGTGTTAGTCAGCAACCAGCATTTATAGGGTTACCGAAGCCTTCTGGCTCAGATATTAATCTTTTCAGTTAATTTATGGCAGGCTCTTATCGTTTTGAACTCGAACTTCCTAAGCGACATCGCTGTATGTCGACATCGCTGTATGGGCGCTTAAAAAGTTCCAAAAAGATCCGACGCTGTCAAGCCAAATTTTGTTCAGCGATGGAGTGCATTTCTTAATTGGTATGTAAACAAGCAGATTTGCCGAATTTGGAACAAAGAGCAACCTAAAGAGACTCAAGAGCTTCCATTTCATTGAGAAAAAAAAACAACGGTTTTGTGTGGTTTGTGTGCTGGTGGAATCATCGGTCCATATTTCGATTCGGTTCATGCGTGAACGAGTCATCGAAAATTGGACTCTAAACGAAGCTGCGGCCCATAAATTTTGAAAGAGAAGATCTTCAAAAAATAAATTCAGAAGAATGTTCTTTCGAATGATCATAAACATTATCCATTAAATTTGAGGTTTCTGTGGTTTTTCATTCAAAAAGTTGGGGACCTCGAAATGGACCACCTATTACATACATGGTAAATGTTCTAAGAAGCTTTCAACAGCTTTTTTTTTCAGTTTTAAAAACCTTCCACTAGGAATTTAAGTATGCTTAATATCTTAATGTTATCAGATTTTAAAAGAGTAAGAAATAAAGCATGACTGAAGGAAAATTTACGCAAGGCATTAAAGCAAATGAGCCAACTATATTTTGTCCGCTCGACAACACGTTTCAGCAGTTCGTCTAATTTCTTTGGACTAACTCATTTCTTTTAACAACCAACATTACTTATTTTACTGTTCCACTGAGCAACAAGAACTTAAAAATAGTCTTATCTACGTAATCGAAAGTCCCGTTATAAAAATAATAATATTTATTTTAAATTTGCTAAAGAAACAAACAATATTTACTCAAGTGTACTTTGTTACTTCTTTGACGTCTGTGAAACACGTGTACGTAGATGACTAACAGATGCAAATGGTATAACCTTCTTTAACAAGGGAGCCTTCACTCTTCTCACATGTCCTTGGAATAAAGTTTTTTCGGCATATTGCGTTGATAAGTTAATAGTTGAAGACAAATAGTTTTAACTTAGCCTGAAACACAGGAAACCACTTTACAGATCTCGAATGCTTTTTCTTTCTTTTCTTCTGGAAAAAAATATTGGGTCAGTATAGACATATCACAGTACTCCGTTTATTTTTCTCCGCATCTGTCCATCGCCTTAAAGCTTCACTTTCCACACGGTATCAGGCTCCATTATTTGTTGTTTTAAGGCTCAGAACATCATTTTATAAGGCTTGGGATTAATGCCTATTATTTTCAAAACAGGTTCTCAACGAGTTTCAATATTCAGATCACATGTCTAGTAAAACGGAGTAAATATTTACTCTTGTTATTACGTAGTATGTTAAATAATTACAGAGGCAATTTGATCACGTTTATTTTATATTTACATAGTTACAACAGAAATTGTTTGCATAGTTTGTTTAAAATTAGAAATTCTTATTAATACATTTCGACAAAAAAGTGCCCGGAAGTTGTAAATAAAACGCAAAGTATTTAAATATTCGGTAACATTTATTTTACCGCCTTCAAAGTAATCCTCACCATATGTAATACACTTATGGCAACGATTTTTCCAGTCCTCGAAACAGTCCTCATATGCATTTTTTGGAATAGCCTTTATCTCCTTCAGCGAATTTTGTTTTATCTCTTAGATCGACCGAAAATGGCGTCCATTCCGATGATTGTTGACTCGTTTGTATGTCAAACTCATAAACCCATGTCTCATAGGCGGTTATAATGCTTTCCATGAATGTGGGATCGGAATTCGCACGATCAAGAATGTCCAAAGAGGCCTGTTTACGATACTCTTTTTGAAAAACATTGAGCATTATCGGAACGCGTTTCATACCCAAAATATCCACCAAAATCATTCGAACGGACTCGTGAAAGATGTCGAGCCATCTCATTAACACTTGCCTGACGATTTTCAAGCAACTTACCACAGAGGCTGATAAAGTTCTGTTGGGACATTCATTTTTATATACAAAAATTAATTTATCTGAATGTCTTCTAAAGTAAAGTTGATAAATACATATTTATTAATTCGTTAAAGACATTTCTTAACTAAAGTTTTGACAGTACACAACATGATTTCTTTATTATGCATATACTATTGACAGTAGAGAAAGACAGGTTATATTTTTCCCTTAAATTAAAGCCTTTACTTTAAAATCATTTCGCTACGATCATCTACTTGAACCGCGATTAAAAGATCTGTCACATAATGGTTCAAATTAGAAAGTTGTATTACCGAATGCTTAAAAGTTTCAAGCTCCCGTAGTAACGAAAAACTAATAAAGGCAACAAGGGTATGGGTACTAAAGGAAATAGCACGCGATCGTTTGGCAATTTCGTAAACAAACATCGGTCGATAGACCTACACTTGTCTACGATTCTTGATGTCATCCCCTTTATATGTATCCAAAGTCGTTAAACCACTATGAGGGTTAATAACATTTCCTCCGTCCAATCTTCCTCTCCTCTCCTTTGAGCTATTAGCCCCAACAAAGGAGACAGAGATCGAAAGAGAATGGTTTAAGGGATAAGAGAAAGGCAGTTCGTGAAAAAGATTATACAGACTTATACCAAAAAACTGATGTAATAATTCGTTGGAGAATATGCTTCTAAAAATATATCATTGTCGTAGCCGTGAACTCATATTGAAAGAACACGGCTGTGACAAAAATGGAAATTGTAATTAAATTCCTCGGGTATTTGATATTTCAAAAAAATATTTTGCTAATTACTATGTCAAATATGAGCCTGATCTGTCAACCAGTTTGTTTACAGCAGCGGTCAGTCGGTACATCTCAGTAGTGCTTTGCAATTTTTACAATGGAAAATATCGAACAAAAAATTTGTTCCAAATTTTGTATTTCCAAACAAATTTCGTGTGCGAATTTTGGAAAAGACATACGGTGGCTCAGTTTTATCAAAAACACAAGCCCACGAGTCGTACAAAGCCTTCAAAGACGAGAGATCGTTAAAGACGGGCATCGTTCTGGACGACCTTCGACCTCTTCAACTGATGAAAGTTCTAAAAAAGTGAAAGATATAGTGCTAGAAAATCGTGTGGAAAGTGTTAGAGAGATGGCAAGAGATCTCGTCATCTCTCGCGAGTCCGTTCGAATGTTTTTGGTGGATATTTTGGGTACAAAAAGCGTCCTTGATCGACTCGTCCCGTTAAGCTGAACTTTTTTCCAAAAAAAGAGTACAATTTTGAACGAATTTAAAGCCGTATTTAGGCGTTTGCGTGAGAACAGCTGTCGAATACTTCCGGAAGTGTGGAAAAACTATTCATGCATAGAATCTTCGGTAATGCTGATAATAGTTAAATGGGTGCTAGGTCAAGTTTTCAGCCAATTTCATCTATTTTAGGCACAAATATATACTATTATGAGTAAAGTTACTCGGAAGTTGGAAAATCTTGAAATTCAGCATATTGGGGCTTAGGGAAATACATATTGCTACGATTCAACCCAATTTTGATACACAGAGGTACTATTGTTAGGAAAGGATTCTCACTGAATTTCAATTGTATATCTCCCACATTGATCGATATTGGGGTCCGCATATTCGGTAGCTAGGGGCTTCAACAGTTTTGGTTGGATTTTGGGCAATTTGAGGTCATCAGGTGGCATACTTTACAGGAATTATTATTGATTTGTGTACTGGAAAATAAAAGAATTAAGTGGTATCTAAAATTTTTATATTGGAAATAGGCGTGGTTGTAGTCTGATTTCGCCCATTTTCATACTGTGACAAAGAAATATATTGAGAATTCTACGTACAATTTAGTTGAAATCGGTGGATCGGGTCCCAAGATATGTGATTTCACCAAAAAGTGGGCGGTACCACACCCGTGGCCCAACTTTTACACCGGCTTTAATAAAGCACTCTCATACCATTTCGGAGGTAAAATTTAATGCGCGGTCATGCGCCCTTTTTCGAAACTTTTTACCCACAGGTGTTCCTCGCTACTGCGATGCTTTTTGCCAAATTACAGTTTTTTTATCTTAAGGGGGTATTCTTATCTAGGATTTTGAAAAAAAACGATTCTTTTTTGCATATTTAGAAAGTTTAGACTTTCAAAAATATGACCTTGGAAGGATTTTTCAAAATTCGACTTATTTTTGGAGATAGAGCTGATTTTGTGACGTGGCGTCCGTGTTCACTAGAATTGTCTCCTAAACTTTAAACGCGTTTTTCTCAAAACTGACTTTTTCGGAACGATTTCTCAGGTTCTACAGGACCGATTTACTTGAAATTTTTATAGAGTCTTCTTTGTAGGCTTGTCTATGGTTGGAATTAGCCCCATCCCCAAATTTTTATTTTTATTTTATTGAAAAAATTCGAAATAGTCAGAAAAAGTGATCCAAAAAAACTTTTTTTCAGGCAGTCACCATTTTGTGAAAAAAATTTTTCCCACTTTTCCGTAGTTCCGGCCATTGCGACATTATTCTAGATTAAAAATCTTTTTTTTTTTGGTTTCAGATAACTAGTAGGGTTGAAATCATAGGTATGGTCACGTGGAAATTTTTAGAGACCCCCCACTTCGTCAGCTCATAATTTTTGAAATTTTTTAGTTTTTAATTTTTTTCTGTACTCTTCTAAAATTAACAAATAACTAATAAAAAAATGGATAGTCAAAATATTAATTGCCTTTTTTTCTACGACACTTTAAAAATTACCTGAAATTCATGCTTCTAGACTAGAATACCCCCTTAATTTAGTGCTTAGTTATGGCACTTTATTGATTTTCGGTTGATGTCGTTTTGTTTGCTTTGTAGTGGTCCGATTACGCCCATTTACCAACTTGTAATGTTGTTTTACTAAGGAATGCTCATACCAAGTTTCATTAAGATGGCTCAATTTTTACTCAAGTTACAGGCGGACGGACGAAGAGACAGAGACAGTCACTCGGATTTCAACTCGTCTCGTAATTCTTATTATTTATATATATGTACATATACTATATACTTACATATATATCACCCGGAATCTATCTCGATTAATTTTAGGTGATGCGTATAATCGTTACGTGAACAAAACTAATATATTCTGTAGCAACATGTTGCAAGAGTATGATAATTATCAAATAATAATAATCAAATAGTATATATATATATTTGTCTTATTAAGAGGCTTTTAATAATAATAATATTTGTTTAATTCGTGTACAAAAAAACAATTATTTTTTCAAGTGTTTTCGCTATACATTTGACGTCCATACAAAATTGGTATATTTTAATATGACTAAGGGATATAGGAGGTATAATACTTTATTATGATGACTTTAAGCCATCCTTTAACAATGGGATATTTGGTTCCCTTCACTCCATATTTGGTCCACTCTCCACGTAAGCTTTTTCTAGTTTGTCGATTTAGTTATGCACATATATCGTATATGTATCATTGTACAACTTGTTTACTTTTCTACTCGTCTTCGCTTTTTTCAAGAAACTTATGTGAAATTCATCATTTTCATATATCATTTTGAAATAAGACAATTTATTCCCAAGCTTGATCTTTTAAAGTAAAGCCTTTTACTATCTCATAATGTTTAATTCTGAAGAGTTGTTGATAATACATCGAATGTTCAGACCATATGTCTAGTATACCGCTAGTCTAATATTTACTCTTTTTATTTCGTATATCAAATAATTTCGGTACTTTTTATTTCCCATTTATTTGTTTGTATTTACTTATATAAGAATTTGTATTGACAGTTGATTTAAAATTAGAATTACAAAAGACTATATGAATATTTTGCTAACAATTGTTTGTTGAAAATTATGTAAAGTGCGATTATGCTATATAAGACTTAAGAAACCACGGCGAAGTCAGCAATTTGACAAAGTTCCTTTGATTGAGAAGATGAAATTCTTTACTGTATTATTCCTTATCGCTTTCCTGGTTGTCCTAGTTAATGGTATGTTGCAATAAATATAGATTGCTCAAGTTTTTCATCATTTTAACACATATAAATTATTCTTAGGCCAACGAGGATCTGGACGATTTGGGGGTGTTGGAGCCCGCCCAGGCAGACCGCAAGGTCCTCGCCCTTGCCAACCACGACCACAACCATCATCTTCTTCTGTTGCTCCTGAATCTTCATCTGTTGAAGCTGAATCTTCATCTGCTGCACCTTCAACTGCTGCACCTACAGAAGCTCCATAAGCTACTGTTAGATCGCCCATTGCTACAACAAAAAATTATTTTATCTGAATGTGATTTAAATGAAAACTGAACCGAAAACTAAAAAAACTTATTTTTATTTATCGCTTAACAAATTCATTGAATTCTGGACTAAAATTCTGCCGGTAGATAGCACCTTTTCTCTAATATGTATGGTATATAACCTTGAGAGTAGAGGAGATTAGGATAAAAACGTGTACGACTTGTATTTTTATTTTATATTATTGTAGGATGTATACTTTGATAATGTCTAGTTAGCTTAGTTCATCTTCCTAAAACGATAGAAAATAAAATATTTTTCATATGGAGTTTCAATTTAGAAATTAGCTCTAGTATTAAGATATACCAACAAAGAGTAGTAACGGTAGGAGTATTCTTGAAACTACCAAGAGTTCATTTGGTATTTTAGTGGACAAACACATGTCGATAGATCTACATACTTGTATATCACAGTTCCTTGGTGTGATGCTTTGGACCCTTAGTGTGATCGAATGCATTCTTCGCTATTTTTTTTAGGTTCCCATACATTTAGCATAGGAATTTTGATTTTTTTATTTAAACTAAAATTTCACCAACTAATATTCGTTTCTCAAAAATAGCCATCACACATTCATAAAGTCAACTTTTCAAACTTGAAAAATTCCCCTGACAAAGTTTGAAATTTTTTTTGAAGCACCCTAATATACATACATACACTGATTTTCGTTATTCCAGCAGACTTTGTGCCGAATATATCAGTCAGTGTGTAGTTATATTCATTAAAACGCTTGGAAGCATTCGAGTACACTTGTGTAATGTACAAGAAACGTTCCAAAGTAAACAGGACTATTTGAATCTAGCGGCCCCTGGTGGTGCCCGCTATATGTCGAGAATCTGCTATCTTTATCGATTGTCCAGTGAGAATTTCATGACATTTCATTGATTGGAAGTGAAGTTATTGCGTTTTAAGTGTCAGTATGTTTGTGTTTCCGGTGCGAAAATGAGCTTCGAACAAAGAGCCAACATTAAATTTTGTTTTGAAATTGGTAAAACTTTTAAAGAAACATTTCAATTGATGAAAAAAGTTTACGGCGATAATTGCCTGTGCCGTAGCAGAGTACACGAATGGTTTCAACGTTTTCAAAGTGGTCGTGAGAACATAAATGACGATCCACATGTGGGCCAATCAAAATCCGTGATCACCGGAGAATCCATCGAAACTATGCGCGAATTCTTCAAAAATTTAGCGGAAAACATCATTGAAATTCATGGAAATGAAATTGAACATCTTCAAAACATCGATTTATCGCACTTTGACCGAACATTTGGGCTTACGAAAGGTGTATGCACGGTTAGTTACGCGAAGATGAAAGTTGGCATTTGTTGCACGATAAGGCGCTGTCTCATTGATCGACGCTTGTGACCGATTATTTGACCAAAAATCACATTTTAATCATTAACCACTCGCCGTATTCACCTGATATGGCACCGTGCGACTTTTTCCTTTTCGGAAAAATAAAAAAATTTGGACCGTGCAAAAAGCTGCGTTGAAGCAGAAGGAGACTATTTTTAATAAAATAAAATGATTTTGCCGAAAAAACCATTTGTTCCGTTTTTTTTTTAAGTCCTGTTTTCTTTGGAACGCACCTTATAATCTGTCCTGACTCTATATCTAAAATATTGGTTGATTATCGCACTGAAATGGACTGGAATTTAGCTTTATTTAAATCCAGTGTGTTAATCACAGGCAGGAAAACTCGATGTGAGCGTTATTAGGAGAAACTTCAGTTTGAGCTATTAGCATTAGCAAATCAGGCACCTATAATTATGTTCTTGGTGTGGTTAATAAGTAAAAGACAGTTAGAGGAAAATAATATAGATACTAATACTAAAACAATATCCTTAGGGTAATATGCATCTAAACATAGGTCATTGTCGTAGCTGTGAACTCGTGTTGAATAATGAATCCTTCATTGCTCCATGAATGGAAATTAAGACTGAGAGCTTATGATATACATATGTTTCCTTAATAACCCAAAGAGTTTTGGGCTTAATCGAATATTTAATAATTAACATATGTAGTGTAGGTTGAGGTGATCAAAGCGAATGAGCCAAATTTTTCTATTTTCTCTAATATGCAACAAAATTCTTCACAGTCTGCAAAACTTACTTTACAGCTCAATTGAATGCGGAAAAAAGCAATAACACAAACTTAATTAAATATATAAATTGAATATTTATTTTAATTTCGCGCAGAAAAAACATTATTTACTCAAGTGTTCTTTGTTATTCATTTGACGTTCGCAAAACGCAGGTTCTTTTTTATTTGTAAATGACTAATAGATATAGTGGGGTATAATCCTTTGTTATGTTGGTTTTCAGCCTTGCTAATTAATAAAGGGATATTTTGATCCGCCACTCTTCTTAACCCAGCCGCTTCTTCTTCTTCCTTTTTTACTAGCGTATAGACCGCTCTTGGCTTTAACTGAGTTAACAACAACGCACAAGTTGTTTCTTCTTTTCGCAATTTAGCGCCGATTTTAGATACCGAGTGCAGCCAGGTCCTTTCCCACCTGAACTCTCTATCTGGGTGGAGGTCTTCCTCTTTCTCTGCTTCCACCGGCGGGTACTGCATCGAGTACTTTCAGAGCGGCGTATAACTCGTACAGCTCATGGTTCCATAGTATTCGATATAGCAGGACGTGAATAATTATTGACTTATAGTATAGAGTTTTGCCTTTGTTCGTCGAGAGAGGACTTTACTTCTCAATTGCCTACTGAGTCCAAAATAACACCTGCAAGAGTTATTCTACGTTGGATTTCTAGGTTGACATTGTTGTTGGTGTTAATACTGGTTCCAAGATAGACGAAAATATCTAGGACTTCGAAGTTATGGCTGTCAACAGTAAAGTGAGAGCGAAGTTGCGAGTGCGACGACTGTTTGTTTGATAACAGGAGATATTTCGACTTCCTTATCCAGTCTGAAGAAAGCAGAAATAACAGCGCGGGTGTTGAGGGCATGATATCAAAATATCGGCGTACGCCGAGTCAAGTTTTTGCACACCGCGACGTAGATAGTAGACGGAAAACGCAATGACTGACCTCGAATTCCAAGAAAACTCCTTCATCGGCCTTTTAATTTGCTGTAATTCTTGATTTTTCCAGACAATATCTTTGGTCGCAGAATATGTAACAATCGTAGTAATATTTGTTTATTTCTATCTTCTTCTTTGCTTTCTTCTAGCAACATACAAGTTCCAAAGTAAACAGGACTTAAAAAGAAAAAAAAGTAAATTGTTTTTTCGGCAAAATCAATTTATTTTATTAAAAATAGTCTCCTTCTGCTTCAATACAGCTTTTTGCACGGTCCAAAAGCATGTCGAACGAGTGTTTTAGCTTGTTGGCCGGTATGGCCGCCAGTATGCCGGTGCAAGCCTTTTGAGTGGTCTCTACGTCTGCATAACGCTTTGCTTTCATGGGGAAAGGTATTTTTCCGAAAAGGAAAAAGTCGCACGATGCCATATAAGGTGAATACGGGGAGTGGTTAATGGTTAAAATGTGATTTTTGGTCAAATACTCGTAATCGGTCACAAGCGTCGATCAATGAGACGGCGCCTTATCGTGCAACAAACACCAACTTTCATCTCCGCGGAACTAATCCTGCACACACCTTTCGTAAACCCAAATGTTCGGTCAAAATGCGATAAATCGATGTTTTTGGAGATATTCAATTCCATTTCCATGAATTTCAATGAAGATTTCGGCTGATTTTTGATGAATTCACGCACAGTTTCGATGGAATTTCCGGTGATCACGGATTTTGATTGGCCCACATGTTGCTCGTCTATTATGTCCTCACGACCACTTTGAAAACGTTGAAACCACTCATGCACTCTGCTACGGGATAGGCAATCATCGCCATAAACTTGTTTCATTAATTGATACGTTTCGGTAAAAGTTTTAACAATTTTAAACAACATTTAATGTTCGCTTCTTTTTCGAAGTTCATTTTCGCACCGATAACACAAACATACTGACACTTAAAACGCAATAACTTCTCTTCCAATCAATGAAATGTCATGAAATTGTCATAAAGATAGCAGATTCTAACGCACCAGTCGACATATAGAAGGCGCCACCAGGGGGCACTAGATTCAAAAAGTCCTGTTTACTTTGAAAAGCTCCTTGTATATATTATAACAACTTTCTTTTTATTTAGAAGTCAGACAATTTATCTAAGTTCGATCTTGTAGGGTAAGGGCATTTTGAGGTTAATGCATGTTTCGAATACAGTTCCTCAGACAGCGAAGTTCAACGTGCAGACCACACGTTTCGTCTACGGGTAGTCTTATATTTACTCTTTTCATTTCGTATATCAAATATTTTTGTTAGTTTTTAGTTGGAATTTTTTGTTTGTATTTACTTATATTAGAAATTGTATTCACAGTTGGTTTAAAATGCGAAGAATACTATAAATATTTTGCAAACAATTGTTTGCGGAAAATTGTATGAAGGCAACTATGCTATATAAGTCTAGAGAATTCGGAGTAGAGTCAGTGATTTGACAAAGTTCTTTTGATTGAGAAGATGAAATTCTTTACGGTATTATTCTTTATCGTTTTTGCGGTCGTCCTAGTTAATGGTATGTTGTAATAAATAAAGGTTGCTGTGTTGTTTTAAACTTTTAATATAAAAAATTTCCAGGACAACGACGATCTGGACGACGTGGACCTGGTGGACTAGTTGGAAGACTCGCAGGTGGTCCTGGAGGATTTGGGGCTTCTGTAAGAGTTGGCGGACGTCCACCATTTGGTGGTCCTGGAGCGCGCCCAGGCAGACCTCATGGTCCTCGCCCTTGCCAACCACGACCTCAACCATCATCTTCATCTGTGGCACCTGAATCTTCATCTGTTGCATCTGAATCTTCATCTGCTGCACCTGAATCTTCATCTGCTGCACCTGAGTCTTCATCTGTGGCACCTGAATCTTCATCTGTTGCAGCTGAGTCTTCATCTGTTGCATCTGAATCTTCATCTGTGGCTCCTGAATCTTCCTCTGTTGCTGCATAAAGTTTTGTTGAAAGCGTCAATTGTTATAAACAAAAAGTAATGCAGATAAATTATTTTAAATTAAATTAAAACTAAACTGAAAACCTAAATACATATTTATTTATCCGCTTAAGAAAAATTTATTGAATTCTTAACTAAAACTATGACACTAAGCAAAATTCTTTCTCCATTATGTATATAGCTTTGCCAATGGTTTAGGCCGGGGCAAAAAAAAGTTGCTCTTAGAGAGATAATATGTCCGTCGCATATAAAATTTTATTTAACTACTGTTGAAGCGTTGGTCCAAGGCGCAAAAGTTTGGGCAATTAAGTTCGTTCTAGTTGCGATAGGCTATTCCAGGTAGTGTGAGAGTCCTTGAATCGCCAAATATTTATCGAAGGTCCGCAATTTCTGTACTCCTTGTTGATTTCACCATTAAGAGCAGCTCTGCAAACCGTCATCAATATTTTTGCGTAGTGTATGTTCCAGCCAGCCAAATCGTCTTCGTTTGATGATTAGCTTTTATTTTTAAACTCGCATTTGCAAAAGACTGCAGTTTTTGCGTCAACGCAAAGGACCAGGATTCGTAACCATATGGGAGTGCTACAAGTATTTTAACGCTTTAGTTAAAAAATACGAAGTTTGGTACTGGCTGAGAAATTTTTTGAATTGTCTTCAGCAGCATTTCCGGTGACGGTAATTTTGCTCCCAAGATAGCAGAATTCAGTTTTGCGCGATATCTCTTTGTCATATAAGATTGTGATGAGAAAGAGCGTTTGTTTTTCTGGAATACTTCTAGAATATAAATAACTCCTGAGTGCGCTCTACACTATCAAGAGCGGCGCTGAGGTCTTCAAAACAGTTTCGGATATTCGCCTGCCACTCGTTGATTTGCTTCAGCATAAAGCGCAGTGTGACAATATGATTGGAAGACGATCTATTTTTGCGAAAGCCTACATTTGTCTTTCACATCGCACCTTCAAGAGGGGCTAAAGACGGTTTAGAAGAAGTTTGGTGAGAATTTTTGATGAGATGCTGATGATGTTATGTGATCCCTATATATTTTTAACATTTGGATATATCGTGTTTTTAAGAACCTTCACCTATATGTATGTTAGGCATTCGTCTGGTAGTAGCTTCAAAAGGAAGAGCGAAATAACATGCGGAGACTGAAGGGTCAGCTTTAAGCGCTTCGAGAGGAATCATGTCACCAAATGAGGCAGGCGTTGAGTTGTTCAATCGTAGCCTCTATTTTTTCCATGTTGGGCAGAGAAGGTGATATTGATGAAAATGACTGATGGGCAATGACATCATCTGAAGATTTTGCTGAAGACTTATGACAAGACAAGACGAATATCGCAGTCGATTGAACGATGAGCTGTACGAGATATACGACGACATGGACATTGTTCAGTGAATCAAGATACAGCAGCTGCACTTTTTCGATTCAGTGGAAGCAGAGGAAGACCTCCACTCCGCTGGCGATATCAGTTGGAGAAGAACTTAAGCACTTGGTATCTCGAATTAGGGCCAAATAGCGAAAAATAATAAACGAGTGGCACCCTGTTGTTAACTCGGCTATAGCCGCGTTAGCGTTGTGTACGCTAGTAAAGAACAAGAAGAAGACTGATAGATGTCAGAGTTTTAATATATTTTTTCTTTTTGGTTTTAAACAGGAGTCATTAGAAAGATGGGGTCATTGGCAAGGCTGCTACCTTGGCTCACGAATCTGTCATAAAAATACACACTGACAACGTGAGCTACTTGCTCGAGTAATCAGATGGTACGTTCTTCCTCGCAGAAGCATTGCGTTATGTGGATTGTTTTAACTTCGGTACACACCTTCCATCGCACTGGCTTGGCAGGCTTTGTCAGTAGCTAAGTTACCATCGGCCCCGCTCTATAGGTCGTTGTACTTCTGAGTCCTTTCTTCATCGCGATCATAACACCATCATTCATCTGTCATATAAACTGTTCGATCAGAATCAAGTCTCTGGATGGACCTCTTTTTCTGTTATCAATGTTCACAGCACACGACTAGTCGATTCAGTGTGGTACAATATTTACTTTTTCAAGTCGCAATTATATAATCAGTAATTCTCATACTAGTTATAAAAAGCACAAAGTTCAATTTTCAACTCAGTTCCATTTTCAGTATAATAAGCTTCACTCTTAAAATGTTAAGGGAAATGCTCTTTGACACTTCTTAAAAAGTAATGTTTTTCGTGTCGGTATTCTAAATTCATATTGGTATCTAGAAGCTACCAGAAAATGGCCACACACTCAGAACTCTCTTCGTTGAATAAGCCTATTTAGTTTAGTACATTGTATCGGAATTCTACCGGATTCTGTATGTGGACCAGCCAGGTTATTGTCGCATAAGTTTTGCTTGCGTTAACTGATAGATACTTCGGAATGAGTTAAAAATTTTAACTGAGTAAAGTTTAGTGTTAGATCTGAGCTGGTTATGATAGGGAATACTTTAATAAACATATGACAGGACAAAACGTTAAATTCGCGTCACTGTTGACATTCATAACTTCGACGAACAAAGACTAAACTCAAGAAGTCGCTTATCATCCCCGTCCTGCTATATGATGCAGAGGTATGGACGATGACAACATCTGACGAGTCGGCCGTACGAGATTTCGAGAGCAAGGTTCTGCGGAAGATTTACGGTTCTTCCTTCAGTCGATGAAGTGACGAGCTGTACGAGATATACGACGGCATTCACATAGTTCTGCGAATTAGGAGACAGTGGCTGCTCTGGCTAGGTCATGTCGGTAGCAAAAACATTCCAGCTCTGAGAGTATTCAACGCAATATCCGCTGGGGAAAGCAGGGGATGAGGAAGATCTCCATTCCGTTGGAAAGACCAGGTGAAGAAGGACCTGGCCACACATCTTTAATTTGCGCCAAACAGCGAAAAGAAAGTACCATGAGGCGCGGTGTTGTAAAGTTGGCAATAGCCGCGTAAGCCGTGTCTACGCCAATAAAGAAGAAGAGGAAGAAGGAGCGGTAAACTAGTCTGAGTAAACTTAAAAACTTAACTGGAAAGATTTATGTCGTTAGATAACATAAACAATAAGTAAGAATTAGTTTTAATAGTAGTTCTAACCCAATGGCATAATAACAATATGAATCTTTACAAAAGAAAAATAATAATCCGTTTTAATAGCAAAATAGCCAACATTATGTTTCTGAAGATATGGTGATTTCAAAGTCAGAAAGTCGATTGTGTAAAAACCGTTTTTCAGATCGCAGGCAATTTGAAAACACCAAGGCTCGAAAGAAGAAAGTCTAAAATGCGACCAAACTATTAGGCTATAGACTGTTCAAAGCAACTTCGAACAACAATGTCCCTTAATTTTTGAATGTTATTTGGTTTATGGCGCCGATTTTGGCGCTTTATAATTGCCCACAAGTTCTCAATAGGGTAGAGATCAGGGCTATTTCCAGGCCATGGAAAAGGCTCAATCCCCAAAATATCTTTATATTCGTTAAGCTATGCAAAGTAAAAAGTTTATTTGTAATAATTAGAGTATATGGAACTTAAAAAACAATTTGTGAAAGAAAATATCAATACTATTCATATCGACTTGGTCCGATGACATGGTCATCTTTAAAAATTACTTTTTCTACGTGCTCAGTTAAAGTCTCGATGGTAGGTAAAAGACCTTTTTTTATTATTTGTGCGTTTGTTTCTGAGTTGACAGTACCATCTAATATTAGTATTTCCCCAACACCATAACTTGTAATTGCTCCCCAAACCGTAATGTGTGGCAAATGCTTTACAGTACTCTGAACACATTGATCACTGTATCGTTCATTGACCCTGCGACGAACCATGACTTCTAAATCTGATCCAATGAGATTCATTTTGCTTTCACCTGAAAACACAATACGATTCCATTCATTTCCGGACCAATTTGCTCTTACCCTGCACCAATTTAAACGGGTAAAAGGCATTTTTTGCGGGTTTTGCGGCTCTTCCGACATTCAAATTATTTTCTTTCAACCGATGTTTAACAATTGAGCAGCTTAGTTCTATTCGATAAACATCTTTAAGCTCCGCAGCAATTTCTGCCTTCCCGGTTATTCGTCTACCTTCAACATACGCTTCCAGGCTGGTGGAGAGCCCTGCCAGTTTTCAAATATTTTTCACAGAACCTTCTCACTGATGATTCGTTACAACCAACTTTCTGAGAAATAGCAACATTTGTCTGTTGCTTTTTAAACACAATGACATCTGTTTTCTGCTTTGTAGTCAAAGCCATTGTTTTTACTTTAAATTCACTTACTTTACCAATTGCTCAAAATCTAATATTGGGTAGTCGAAAAAGTCTTTTCGTATTTCTAATCAAACTTCAATTCATTTTTTTTATTCCTATAATGAACTTTAATGAACAAAAAATGTACCATTTTGGTCGAACAATTTTTGCCATTTTTTAGCTGGAGAAATTATTCCATCAGTGTAATTTTTTCTGGTTTCTCGGCGAAAAACTGCGACAAGTAGTGGATGATTCCTTTCCAAACCCACCAAACACTATGTATAACCTTTCGAGGTGTCAATCCTGGCTTTGCGACCATTTGTTGAGCTTCACCACGCTTGAACTATGATCTCTTTTGCACATAGCCTTTTTGAAATGGTCCAAAACCGTTTGATGATGTATGTTAAGTTCCTTATCGATGTCATGGTTATGACGGTCCTGGTCAATCTTTTCCTTAATTTCATTGACTTTTTCAACGATAGGCCGACAAGAGCGAGGTGCATCTTTCAAATCGAAATTTCCAGAACGGAAGCGAGCAAACCATTGTTGTGCCACACGAACTGATACAGCATCGTCTCTAAACGTAAACTTCACAACTTTTGACAAAATACGAAAAGGCTTTTTCGACTACCCAATATTAAATTCTATTAAATTTTTGCACTTCAACCTCAACAAACATTGAGAAATGAAAATAACAGACATTTGCCAACGGGTAACCTTAAACACAGAAAATCACACAACTGTAAAGACATTTTCGGACGGGAGTGTACTTTCTACCGGCTATACATATTTTCTACTTATGTAAAGAGGGAATTACTCGGAGGCAACAGACAATGTAATAATAACATCGGTCCATCAGTTAGTTCTGAAAAAGGAAGGCAAGAGAAAGATTTTCTAAATGATTTACTGACATTAATTTCCTTTCGATGACGTCACTACCCTCTACGGCATTCTCTTCTTCTTTACTGGCGTCCACACCGCATACACGATTATAGCCGAGTTAACAACAGCGCGACAGTCGTTTCTTCTTTTCGCTACGTGGCGCCAATTGGAGATTCCAGGCGAAGCCATGTCCTTCTCCACCTGGGATTTCCAACGGAGTGGAGGTCTTCCACTTCATCTGCTTCCCCCGGCGGGTACTGCGTTGAATACTTTCAGAGCTGGAGTGTTTTCGTCCATTCGAACAACATGATCTAGCCAGCGTAGCCGCTGTCTTTTAATTCGCTGAACTATGTCAATGTCGTCGTTTATCTCATACAGCTCATCGTTCCATCGAATGCGGTATTAGTCGTGGCCAACGCGCAAAGGACCATAAATCTTTCGCACAACCTTTTTCTCGAAAACTCGTAACGTCAACTCATCAGATGTTGTCATCGTCCAAGCCTCTGCACCATATAGCAGGACGGGAATAATGAGTGACTTATAGAGTTTGGTTTTTGTTCGCCGAGATAGGACTTTACTTCTCAACTGCCTACTCAGTCCGAAGAAGTGAAGTAGCCTTTACGACATTATAGAGTAAAACTAAATATATTCAGAATTATTAATTCACCTAAAAAATCTCAGCTACGCTAAGAGCTCAACATGTTTACAGATATACATGTAGGTCAAGGAGTACAGCTTGTAGATGTGGAACGTATATGGGTGAGGCAATTTATTTTCGCAAATGTACCAAGTTAGGTGATAGTACATATACAATTGGTATAAATAGTATCGGAATTGTGTTAAGAATATTAAGTAACTCCTTTGAAGCCAATAAAATTAATTTTTGAATTTGAAATCACCAAAAAAATCAAAAAATCGCGATCAAGAAAGTTCCTATGCTAGATTGCATAGAAAGTTTAAACTAGTCTAACACCATAGCTGACAGACTGAAGTCAATTGTGCCGCACAGAGGCGCAAAAGAAAAAAGTCCAAAATGTGAGGACAAAATTAGCCGCTAGACTTTTTAAAGCAATCACTGAGTAGAAAATTGAAATTTTTAAATTTCCAAGTGTTTCTCACAGTTTCGAGTGAGTATAAAATGTTCGGCAACAACCGAGCGTAGTCCTTCCTTACTTTTCACTTAATCTTTGTCAGAGACAAAACTCTGTTCAAGACAAAACTCAAGAACTTTACATTAGTACCATAATTCGATGGGCATTGTTTTGAGATCACCTACGATATAATTTTTCCAACTTGGCTTGGGCTTTGACTTTATTTATCAGTGGCCAAAGAACATGAAAAATTACTATGAAGCACCGTCTCGTCTAACCTGCTGTCTAATATTTATTTTAATACTGGCGTACTATAACCAATTGCATGCATTTTATTTACTTAAATTAACAAAAGATTGTATTAACAGTTGGTTTGAAATTTTGCAATTTTGCGAAAATTTTTTGGTTGAAACTTTGCTGAAATTCTGCTATATAAGGGCTTAGGTACCAGAATAGTATTAACAGTTTGACTAAGCTCGTTTACTAGTGAATATGAAATTCTTTACGGTATTATTCTTTATCGCTTTCGCCGTGGTCCTTGTTAATGGTATGTTTCTTGAGCTGAAAGCTTCTCAGTTTTAGGCAGATTTTAATATTAAACATTTCTAGGCCAACGAGGTGGACCTGGCGGACGTGGTGGTCCACAACTAGGCGGTGGTCCTGGCGGTCCTGTTGGTCTTGGTGGTCCAGGTGGTCCTGGCGGTCCTGGTGGTCTTGGCGGCCCTGGTGGTCCTGGCGGTCCAGGTGGTCCTGGTGGTTTTGACGGCCCGGGTGGTCCTGGCGGTCCTGGCGGTTGTGGCCCACTTAATTCCACTACTGTTGCACCAGCTGCCAACTCAACTGTTACACCCTCAGTTGTTGCCAGCTCAACTGTTGCAGCGAATTCAACAACTACTACGACCACAGAGGCTGCATAAATTTATCATTAGTTGCTTCAGTTATTAAGAACAAATAATCTGAATTTCTAATAAATAAAAATAATTGCATTAAAATTTTTCCTTGTTTGCCAAAGAAAATTAAAAGTTATGGGAATTATCTGATTTTTAACCGAAAAGGATAAGTAAGAACGAAACGGCGATGGATTTTTATCTTCAACTTACTATATCTACTCAAATTTCTACTTCGATCATGTGGTAATTCTCATACTAGTTATAAAAGCACAAAGTTCAATTTTCAACTCAGTTCATTTTCGGTATAATAAGCTTCCTCTTAAAATGTTAAGGGAAATGCTCTTTGACACTTCATAAAAAGCAATGTTTTCGTGTCGGTATTCTAAATTCATATTGGTATCTATAGCTACCAGAAAATGGTCACACTCAGAATTTCTTCGTTGAATAAGTACATTGTATCGGAATTCTGGATTCTGTATGTGGATAATTCAATTATTGTCGCATATTTTAGTTTTGCTTGCGTCTAAAGGCTTGTACTTTGCCAGCCAGGTTAAAAATTTTAACTGAGTAAAGTTTAGTGTTAGATCTGAGCTGGTTATGATTGGGAATACTTTAATAAACATATGACAGGACAAAACGTTAAATTCGCGTCACTGTTGACATTCATAACTTCGACGAACAAAGACTAAACTCAAGAAGTCGCTTATCATCCCCGTTCTGCTATATGATGCAGAGTTATGGACGATGACAACATCTAACGAGTCGGCCTTACGAGATTTCGAGAGAAAGGTTCTGCGGAAGATTTACGGTTCTTCCTTCAGTCGATGAAGTGATGAGCTATACGAGATATACAACGGCATTGACATAGTTCTGCGAATTAGGAGACAGCGGTTGCTCTGGCTAGGTCATGTCGGTAGTAAAAAACATTCCAGCTCTGAGAGTATTCAACGCAATATCCGCTGGGGAAAGCAGGGGATGTGGAAGATCTCCATTCCGTTGGAAAGACCAGGTGCACATCTTTAATTTGCGCCAAACAGCGAAAAGGAAGAACCATGAGGCGCGGTGTTGTAAATTTGGCAATAGCCGCGTAAGCCGTGTCTACGCCAATAAAGAAGAAGAGGCGGTAAACTAGTCTGAGTAAACTTAAAAACTTAACTGAAAAGATTTATGTCGTTAGATAACATAAACAATAAGTAAGAATTAGTTTTAATAGTAGTTCTAACCCGATGGCATAATAACAATATGAATCTTTACAAAAAACAAGAAAAAAACGTTAACTTCGGTTGCACCGAAGCTAAATACCCTTCACAGGTGCGTTTCTGTTAGTAACTATGTGTTCAGTTTATATGGAAGCTATATGCTATAGTTAACCGATCTGATCAATTTCTTCGGAGATTACATTGTTGCTTTAGAAAATAATATATACCAAATTGCGTGAATATATCTTGTCAAATGGGAAAGTTTTCCATACAAGCATTTGATTCCGATCGTTCAGATTGTATGGCTGCTATATGTTATAGTGCAGCTTCTTGAAGAGAAAATGACGTGTGCAAAATTTCAAAACGATATCTCAAAAACTGAGGGACTAGTTCGTATATATACAGACAGACGGACATACTGATCATTTATATATATATGTGGAGATCACCACTCTACACTAATTATAATAATTACCTCTAATTTTTATTTGTACTGTACATAATAGTTATTCGTACTATACTTCTTAAGTTTGCCATTTTATGTAATTTATCCTAAAACTTAACGAATGTAAGAATGTAAGATCAAAAGCACAAAATTGAAATATAGTTCGTCAACGACCATCAAAGTGTTCACAACGACTCACTTAGTACCGCATCACCACCAAATTGGTGTCAGAAGAGTAAAATTTTAAGTATTTTTTTTTCTAAACCCCGCGCTTACTCAAAATGGACGAACATCTTTAACCTGTGGAAAGCGAAACCATATCTGGCAGCGATGGAATTTCAGTAGGCCCAGAAGCATTTAGACCCTACAGAAGCAGTTGGAGCGCCAATGACATACAACCTGAAAGTCAAAGTCATACGATCATACAGTTAGAGGCAGCGAGTAAAGCTGCGCGTCAGACGAAGCCAGCGCAGACAGAGGGCAGCGAAGTACCGTTTAGGAATCTACATCAGCCGAATATAGTACCGTTTTCACAACATCGAACAAATGATGCGATCCCGTTTCCAGATCATCAATGTGTACAGTTTGCACCGCTTCAACGGTATACTGCACCTGAAGCACATGCACGTATTCCGATGCCTCGCATAACACCAAACGATATGGATGCATGGTTCACATCGGTGGACTATTGGTTTAAGGCATGCAACATGAACAGCGACGCTCAACGTTATTACCATGTGATGGCTACCTTAGATCCTCTTACGCTACCAACCATTAGCCAAATCAGTAAAAACGCTGAAAATACGCAACGTATTACTTATTCAGGCATAGGCATATATGAGTTCCTCAAGTCTGAACTTCTCAAATATTTTGGTGAAAGTTATCAACGCAAAATTCAGCGATTATTGGAGTAGATGGTACTAGGCGATCAACGTCCGAGTCAACTATTTAATGCCATGAAACGAGTGGCAGGAAATTCCTTTTCGGAAGAAACTCTTCGAGCCATGTGGATCCAACGCTTACCGGAATTAATAAGAGCATCTGTAATCGCACGCGAAGGTACGATAGATATCCAAATTGCAGTTGCCGACGCTATTATGGAAACGTTAACCCAGCGGCAAATTTGTACATCATCGGATCACGCCACCAGTACATCAGCTCAGACTCAACAAGACACGATTTCTCAGCTATCAAATACGATTCACGAATTGCAACGCAAGTTTGATAATATGCGTAGACGAGAACGCAGTCGCTCACACACTAGTCGCAGATTTCCTCGACGACATAGTCAATCGAGTGAGCAAAGTTCTACCTTACGCAATACGAATTAATGTTGGTATCATCAAACTTTCGGAGACTCCGCCAACCGATGCCGTAGTCCATGTCTACGTCGAAAGAGTACCAACACCCAGCATGACTGACTAGAAGTTTCAGTCAGCGATGCTGACGCCAATCACCCCAACGCAGCAGTAAATCAACTTTTCATCAAGGACAAGTCATCAAACGTAAAATATCTTATAGACACTGGTGCCGATTACAGTGTTCTTCCAAACAACAACAAGTTCAATTCTCTTCGCCCAACAAACGTTACGTTATACGCAGCCAACGGTACTCCAATAAAAACTTACGGTTTAGTACGCCAACACGTGGATCTTGGTCTTCGTCGCAAATTCATGTGGAACTTCATGGTTGCAGATGTTAATACATCAATTATTGGCAGTGATTTTATTCGTCACTACGACTTGATCATCGATCTAAAACGCAACAAATTAATCGACAACAAGACAAATCTCGAAGCGCCGTGCACTATTCACAAAGAGTTGAATATGCAGATAAAGGCTTTCGACGTACAGTGTCCATTCGCAAAGCTACTCCAGGAATTTAAGGACCTCACCTAAATAAATCTTGATCGAAAACCAGTAAAGACTGAGGTATGTCACGTAATTGAAACTCAAGGTCAACCCGTTACAGCTCGTGCTCGAAAGCTCGACCATAAAAAGCTTAAAGCCGCACGCACTGAATTCGAATATCTGATGCAAATAGGCGTTTGTCGCCCTTCGAAGAGCAATTGGGCCAGTCCGCTTCACATGGTCCGCAAAGCAGACGGCAATTGGCGGCCATGTGGAGATTACCGTGCGCTCAATAAAATCACCGTTCCAGACCGTTATCCTATTCCGTTTATTCATGACTGCTTAACAATCCTACGAGGAAAAACAGTTTTTGGCAAGATCGATCTGCAAAGAGCATTCCATCAAATACCCGTTCGACCGGAAGACATAAAGAAAACAGCCATAATAACACCATTCGGTCTATATGAATTTACTCATATGACGTTTGGTCTACGAAATGCAGCACAAACTTTTCAACGCCTCATGCATGAAGCCTTACGAGGACTTGTCTTCGCCTTTCCTTATGTTGATGACATATGCATAGCTTCAGCAAACATGGAGGAACATGCGAAACATATACGCATGATATTTCAACGACTCCGCGCAACTGGCCTAACAATTAATCCGTCGAAATGTGAATTTGGTAAAAAAGAAATCAAATTCTTAGGTCACATCATTACGCATAAAGGTATTCGCCCGCTACCAGAAAAAGTTGAGGCTATTTTAAAAGTTAAACGACCTACAGTAGCCAACGAATTAAAAAGTTTCCTAGCATCTATTAATTTCTATCGCAAATTTTTACCTAACGCCGCAAAACTTCAAGCCGTTCTACAAAAACTTATCAACGGAAACAAACGCAACGATAAAACTCGTATCGATTGGACAGATGATGCAATCAACGCTTTTGAAGATTGTAAACAAAATATGGCCGATGCAGCAACTTTAGCATACCCTCATGTTGGTGCTCAACTCCGTTTATTCACAGACGCATCCGATGTCGCAGTAGGAGCTGTACTTCACCAATTAGTAAATAACGAACCAGAACCCCTTGGATATTTTTCACGTCGTCTAACCGAAACAGAAAAGCATTACTCAGTTTACGATAGAGAGCTTCTTGCAATCTATCTCGCCATAAAACATTTTCAATTCCTAATCGAAGGCAATCAAACATGCATTTATACGGATCATAAGCCATTAATTTATTCTTTTCATAAGCGCAATGACAAAGGTTCACCTCGTCAGATTAGACAACTTGACTATATTAGTCAGTTTACAACTGACATCCGTCACATTCCGGGTTCAAAAAACCAAACCGCAGATATATTGTCGCGTATCAACACCATAACATCAATCAACTACACTGATGTGGCCAACGAACAAAAGTCTGACTTAAACATTCAAGCACTTGTTAATGGTAAGATAAAACACTCCTTACAACTTAAACATTTCAGATTAGAAGGCAGCAACGCTACATTACTTTGCGATGTCTCAATGAGCCAAGTTAGACCCATCGTACCGAAAACGATTTGTAAGCAGATTTTACACAATGTTCACGACCTCGCTCACGTTGGAGCCAACGCAACTCTAAAGATGATTTCTCAACATTTTGTTTGGGTAAATATGCGAAAGGATTGCAAAGCATTTGTTCGTGCCTGCATCCGTTGCAGTCGCAGCAAATTTTTACGCCACATCAAGTCTCCATTACAACGTTTAGAAATGCCAGTCCAACCCATTCAAGTTGTTCACGTCGATATAATTGGACCATTACCTCTTAATCATGGGTTAAAATATTGTCTCACACTCATCGACCGCTTTTCAAGATGTCGACATTCAAGCAGAAACAGTATGTAGAGCTTTCTAGAACGAGTGTGTTGGACGATACGGCTCACCTCAGAATATAAACACAGACTAAGGAACTCAATTGGAATCCAAAATGTTTCAAGATATGTTACTAACGTTAGGTACTCAGCGTGAACGTACATCACCGTATCATCCACAAACGAATGGATTGATTTGATTTAAAAACGCCATACTAGCCACCGGAAAAGAATCTTGGGTAGATAATTTAGGACTTACTCTTTTAGGACTACGAAATGACTACGAAGCCTCCGCAGCCGAAATGTTATTCGGAACCGCAACACGATTACCAGGCGAGTTTGTTACTACAAAACCAAATAAGCAGCCGAACTCAATTTTTGTTGAAAAATTACGATATCATCTTCAAAAAATTCGTCCCGTCGAAACTTCATGGCATTCACCAAATACACCATTCGTGAATAAAAATTTATTTCAATCAACACACGTATATGTACGCAACGATCGAGTAACTCCTTCTATGACAGAACTATACGATGGACCCTACAAAGTTATTTCAAAAAACGACAAAAATTTTACAATCGAAATAAAAGGCAAAAACATCGTTATTTCAATCGACCGTCTCAAGCCAAGTTACAATATAGCAGATGAAGAACCGGTTGTTAATTCTAACCAAGCATCAAACCCTCTAGATGTATTGCAAGTCAATTCACAAAAATCTAGAAGGGGGGTAATGTGGAGATCACCACTCTACACTAATTATAATAATTACTCCTAATTTTTATTTGTACTGTACATAATAGTTATTCGTACTATACTTCTTAAGTTTGCCATTTTATGTAATTTATCCTAAAACTTAACGAATGTTAGAATGATAGATCAAAAGAACAAAATTGAAATATAGTTCGTCAACGACCATCAAAGCAGGAATAAGGGGATGTTAAACTTATTCCAGTGTGAGAGCGCCTCAAAATTAGCGTTTTTTATAACATTTTCCATTATGGCCAGATTGAACAAAATTACAATTTTTGGGCATTTAAATTAAAACACCCAACATTTAGTATGAATAAAAATTCCTATATAGTGGTTATTTATTATATGGAGAAACTATTTAAATCTTTTTAAAGAATATTATAACAACTGACTTTTGTCCTTTCAATGCCCAATAATAGGATTTAAGCTTGTTAGCTCTCAATCATTAAATGTTTTTAATAATTGTCCTTTGAAAATATTACCATGATGCTTCAAATTACAAAACTTTTCATCAAATACCTTTAAATTTCACAAATTTATTTAATTTTCATTGTTTTACATTTTTTATAAGTGGTCTTGAGCGATGCAACAAATCCCTCCGTTTACATATTTTTTTGGTAAGATTTCAATCTGGCCATCGCTCGTTTCCAATTGCTAAACGTCAAAACCTCCTGAACTCGATCAACTGTCAAAGTTTAGGTGGTTTTGACGTTTAGCAATTGCTCTCTCACTTCCAGTGAGAGAGGAGTTAAACATCTCTTTATCTCTGTTCAAAGTGTTCACAACGACTCACTTAGTACCGCATCACCACCAAATATACTTTATAGGGTCTCCGACGATTTCTTCTGGGTGTTACAGACTTCGTGACAAACTTAATATACCCTGTTCAGGGTATAAAAATAATAATCCGTTTTAATAGCAAAATAGCCAACCTTATGTTTCTGAAGATATGGTGATTTTACAGTCCGAAAGTCGATTGTGTAAAACCCGTTTTTCAGTTCGCAGGCAACTTGAAAACACCAAGGCTCGAAAGAAGAAAGTCTAAAATGCGACCAAAATATTAGGCTATAGACTGTTCAAAGCAACTTCGAACAACAATGTCCCTTAATTTTTGAATGTTATTTGGTTTATGGCGTCGAATTTTGCGCTTTATAATTGCCCGCAAGTTCTCAATAGGGTAGAGATCAGGGCTATTTCCAGACCATGGAAAAGGCTCAATCCCCAAAATATCTTTATATTCGTTAAGCTATACAAAGTAAAAAGTTTATTTGTAACAATTAGTGTATATGGAACTTAAAAAACAATTCGTGAAAGAAAATATCAATACTATTCATATCGACTTGGTCCGATGACACGGTGTAGAAACATCTTTAAAAATTACTTTTTCTACGTGCTCAGTTAAAGTCTCGATGTTAGGTAAAACACCTTTTTTTATTATTTCTGCGTTTGTTTCTGAGTTGACAGTACCATCTAATATTATTATTTCCCCAACTTTAGGATTACTCCCCCAAACCATAATGTGTGGCAAATGCTTGACAGTACTCTGAACACATTGATCACTGTATCGTTCATTGACTCTGCGACGAACCATGACTCCTAAATCTGATCCAATGAGATTCATTTTGCTTTCGCCTGAAAACACAATACGATTCCATTCATTTCCGGACCAATTTGCTCTTACCCTGCACCAATTTAAACGGGTAAAACGCATTTTTTGCGGGTTTTGCGGCTCTTCGGACATTCAAATTATTTTCTTTCAATCGATGTTTAACAATTGAGCAGCTTAGTTCTATTCGATAAACATCTTTAAGCTCCGCAGCAATTTCTGCCTTCCCGTTTATTCGTCTACCTTCAACATCCGCTTCCAGGCTGGTGGAGAGCACTGCCAGTTTTCAAATATTTTTCACAGAACCTTCTCACTGATGATTCGTTACAACCAACTTTCTGAGAAATAGCAACATTTGTCTGTTGCTTTTTAAACACAATGACATCTGTTTTCTGCTTTGCAGTCAAAGCCATTGTTTTTACTTTAAATTCACTTACTTTACCAATTGCTCAAAATATAATATTGGGTAGTCGAAAAAGTCTTTTCGTATTTCTAATCAAACTTCAATTCATTTTTTTTATTCCTATAATGAACTTTAATGAACGAAATATGTACCATTTTGGTCGAACAATTTTTGGCATTTTTTAGCTGGAGACATTATTCCATCAGTGTAATTTTTTCTGGTTTCTCGGCGAAAAACTGCGACAAGTAGTGGATGATTCCTTTCCAAACCCACCAAACACTCTGTATAACCTTTAGAGGCGTCAATCCTGGCTTTGCGACCATTTGTTGAGCTTCACCACGCTTGAACTATGATCTCTTTTGCACATAGCCTTTTTGAAATGGTCCAAAACCGTTTGATGATGTATGTTAAGTTCCTTATCGATGTCATGGTTATGACGGTCCTGGTCAATCTTTTCCTTAATTTCATTGACTTTTTCAACTATAGGCCGACAAGAGCGAGGTGCATCTTTCAAATCGAAATTTCCAGAACGGAAGCAAGCAAACCATTGTTGTGCCACACGAACTGATACAGCATCGTTTCTAAACGTAAACTTCACAACTTCTGACAAAATACGAAAAGACTTTTTCAACTACCCAATATGAAATTCAATTAAATTTTTGTACTTCAACCTCAACAAACATTGAGAAATTAAAATAACAGACATTTGCGAACGGGTAACCTTAAACACAGAAAATCACACAACTGTAAGGACATTTTCGGACGGGAGTGTACTTTCTACCGGCTATACATATTTTCTACTTATGTAAAGAGGCAATTACTCGAAGGCAACAGACAATGTAATAATAACATCGGTCCATCAGTTAGTTCTGAAAAAGGAAGGCAAGAGAAAGATTTTCTAAATGATTTACTGACATTAATTTCCTTTCGATGACGTCACTACCCTCTACGGCATTCTCTTCTCCTTTACTGGCGTCCACACCGCATACACCATTATAGCCGAGTTAACAACAGCGCGCCAGTCGTTTCTTCTTTTCACTACCTGTCGCCAATTGTAGATTCCAGGCAAAGCCATGTCCTTCTCCACCTAGTATTTCCAACGGAGTGGAGGTCTTCCACTTCATTTGCTTCCCCCGGCGGGTACTGCGTTGAATACTTTCAGAGCTGGAGTGTTTTCGTCCATTCGAACAACATGATCTAGCCAGCGTAGCCGCCGTCTTTTAATTCGCTGAACTATGTCAATGTCGTCGTATATCTCATACAGCTCATCGTTCCATCGAATCCGATATTCGCCGTGGCCAACGCTCAAAGGACCATGCATCTTTCGCACAACCTTTCTCTCGAAAACTCGCAACGTCGACTCATCAGTTGTTGTTATCGTCCAAGCCTCTGCACCATATAGCAGGGCGAGAATAATGAGTGACTTATAGAGTTTGATTTTTGTTCGCCGAGATAGGACTTTACTTCTCAACTGCCTACTCAGTCCGAAGAAGTGAAGTAGCCTTTACGACATTATATAGTAAAACTAAATATATTCAGAATTATAAATTCACCTAAAAAATCTCAGCTACGCTAAGAGCTCAACATGTTTACAGATATGCATGTAGGTCAAGGAGTACAGCTTGTAGATGTGGAACGAATATGGGTGAGACAATTTAATTTCACAAATGTACCAAGTTAGGTGATAGTACATATACAATTGGTATAAATAGTATCGGAATTGTGTTAAGAATATTAAGTAACTCCTTTGAAGCCAATAAAATTAATTTTTGAATCACCAAAAAAATCGAAAAATCGAGATCGAGAAAGTTCCTATGCTAGATTAGATTAGATAGAAAGTTTAAACTTGTCTAACACCATAGCTGACAGACTGAAGTCAATTGTGCCGCACAGAGGCGCAAAAGAAAAAAGTCCAAAATGTGAGGACAAAATTAGCCGCTAGACTTTTTAAAGCAATCAATTTGATTTTTTAGAGCTTGATAACTTTTTTTTAAAAAAACGCATAAAATTTGCAAAATCTCATCGGTTCTTTATTTGAAACGTTAGATTGGTTCATGACATTTACTTTTTGAAGATAATTTCATTTAAATGTTGACCGCGGCTGCGTCTTGGGTGGTCCATTCGGAAAGTCCAATTTTGGGCAACTTTTTCGAGCATTTCGGCCGGAATAGCCCGAATTTCTTCGGAAATGTTGTCTTCAAAGCTGGAATAGTTGCTGGCTTATTTCTGTAGACTTTAGACTTGACGTAGCCCCACAAAAAATAGTCTAAAGGCGTTAAATCGCATGATCTTGGTGGCCAACTGCCCATGCATCCCGAAAAATGCACTGTTTGGTGTGGTTTGTACGCTGGTGGAATCATTGGACCGTATTTTTTCAAAGATGCTGTTGGACGCAACGTTACGGTGAATGGCGATCGCTATCGTTCGATGCTAACAAACTTTTTGTTGCCAAAAATGGAAGAACTGAACTTGGTTGACATGTGGTTTCAACAAGATGGCGCTACATGCCACACAGCTCGCGATTCTATGGCCATTTTGAGGAAAACTTCGGAGAACAATTCATCTCAAGAAATGGACCCGTAAGTTGGCCACCAAGATCATGCGATTTAACGCCTTTAGACTATTTTTGTGGGGCTACGTCAAGTCTAAAGTCTACAGAAATAAGCCAGCAACTATTCCAGCTTTGGAAGACAACATTTCCGAAGAAATTCGGGCTATTCCGGCCGAAATGCTCGAAAAAGTTGCCCAAAATTGGACTTTCGAATGGACCACCTAAGACGCAGCCGCGGTCAACATTTAAATGAAGAAATTATCTTCGAAAAAAGTAAATGTCATGAACCAATCTAACGTAGATCTGAGCTGGTTATGATTAGGAATACTTTAATAAACATAAAACAAGGACAAAACGTAAAATTCGCGTCACTGTTGACATTCATAACTTCGACGAACAAAGACTAAACTCAAAGTGTATCATCCCCGTCTGCTATATGATGCAGAGGTATGGACGGTGGCCAACCCGAGTCGGCCGTACGAGATTTCGAGAGCAAGGTTCTGCGGAAGATTTACGGTTCTTCCTTCAGTCGATGAGTGACGAGCTGTGAGATATACGACAGCATTCACAAGTTCTGCGAATTAGGAGACAGTGGCTGCTCTGGCTAGGTCATGTCGGTAGCAAAAACATTCCAGCTCTGAGGTATTCAATATGCTGGGGAAAGCAGGGGATGAGGAAGAATTCCGTTGGAAGACCAGGTGAAGAAGGACCTGGCCACACATCTTTAATTTGCGCCAAACAGCGAAAAGGAAGAACCTGAGGCGCGGTGTTGTAAAGTTGGCAATAGCCGCATTAACCGTGTCTACGCCAATAAAGAAAAAGAGGAAGAAGGAGCGGTAAACTAGTCTGAGTAAACTTAAAAACTTAACTGGAAAGATTTATGTCGTTAGTAGTTCTAACCCGATGGAATAATAACAATATGAATCTTTACAAAAAAAAAATAATAATCCGTTTTAATAGCCAAATAGCCAACCTTATGTTTCTGAAGATATGGTGATTTCAAAGTCAGAAAGTCGATTGTGTAAAAACCGTTTTTTCGGATCGCAGGCAATTTGAAAACACCAAGGCTCGAAAGAAGAAAGTCTAAAATGCGACCAAACTATTAGGCTATAGACTGTTCAAAGCAGCTTCGAACAACAATGTCCCATGAATTTTTTGAATGTTATTTGGTTTATGGCGCCGATTTTGGCGCTTTATAGTGCCCTGAAGTTCTCAATAGGGTGAGATCAGGGCTATTTCAGGCCCATGGAAAAGGCTCAATCCCCAAAATATCTTTATATTCGTTAAGCTATGCAAAGTAAAAAGTTTATTTGTAATGGTGGAAATTATGGAACTTAAAACAATTTGAAGAAATATCAATACTATTCATATCGACTTGGTCCATTGACATGGTCATCTTTAAAATTACTTTTTCTATGTGCTCAGTTAAAGTCTCGATGGTAGGTAAAGACCTTTTTATTATTTCTGCGTTTGTTTCTGGAGTTGACAGTACCATCTAATATTAGTATTTTCCCAACTTTAGGATTACTCCCAAACCGTAATGTGTGGCAAATGGCACACAGTACTCTGTACACATTGATCCCTGTCTCGTTCATTGACCCTGCGATTAACCATGACTTCTAAATCTGATCAATGAGATTCATTTTGCTTTTCACCTGAAGAAACCCCTGAAATACAGTTCCATTCATTTTGGATAATTTATCTTACCCTGCACCAATTTAAACGGGTAAAGGCATTTTTGCGGGTTTTGCGGCTCTTCGGACATTCAAATTATTTTCTTTCAACCGATGTTTAACAATTGAGCAGCTTAGTTCTATTCGATAAGCATGCTTTAGAAACACAGCAATTTCTGCCTTCCCGTTTATTCGTCTACCTTCAACATCCGCTTCCAGGCTGGTGGAGAGCACGGCCAGTTTTTCAAATATTTTTTCACAGAACCTTCTCACTGATGATTCGTTACAACCAACTTTCTGAAGTAGCAACATTTGTCATATTTAGCTTTTAAACACAATGACATCTGTTTTTCTGCTTTGCGAAGTCAAAGCCATTGTTTTACTTTAAATTCCTTACTTCCAATTGCTCCAAATGTCTAATATTGGGTAGTCGAAAAAAGTCTTTTCGTATTTCTAATCAAACATCAATTCATTTTTTTATTCCTATAATGAACTTTTAATGGAACAAAAAATGTACCATTTTGGTCCGAACAATTTTGCCATGGCTGGAGACATTATTCCATCAGTGTAATGTTTCCTGGTTTCTCGGCGAAAAACTTTGCACGACAAGTAGTGGATGGTCAGCACCGGCCACCAAACCCTCCGTACTCACGTTTCGAGGGTGTCGAAATTCTCGCCTTTGCGACCATTTGTTGAGCTTCACCACGCCCGGAGCTATGATCTCATTTTGCACATAGCCTGAGAGTGGTCCGAAAACCGTTTGATGATTGTATGTCCAAGTTCCTTATCAAAGTGTCGTAGTTTGCTTGACGGTCCTGAGTCAATCTTTTCCCTTAATTTCATTGGCTTTTTCAACGATAGGCCGAAACAAGAGCGAGGTGCATCTTTCAAATCCGAAATTTCCAGGAGACGGAAAGCTGAGCAAACCATTGTTGTGCCACACGAACTGATACAGCATCGTCTCTAAACGTAAACTTCACAACTTTTTTGACAAAATACAGAAAAGGCTTTTCGGCTACCCAATGTCAGAATTCAATTAGAGATTTTTGTACTTCAGCCTCAACAAACATTGAGAAAGTAGAAAATAACAGACATTTGCCAGCGAGGTGACCTTAAACACAGAAAATCACACAGCTTCGTAAAAGACGTTTTCGGACGGGAGTGTACTCTACCGGCTATACATATTTTCTACTTATGTAAAGCCAATTACTCAGAAGGCAACGAACAATGTAATAATCGCATCGGTCCATCAGTTAAGTTCTGAAAAGGAGGCAAGAGAAAGACTTTCCTAAAATGATTTACTGTACATTTAATTTCTTTCGATTGGCGTCTTACTATCTACCTCTACGGCATTCTCTTCTCGCTGCTGGCGTCCACTGCCTGCACACCGTGCTATAGCCGAGTTAACAACGGCGCGCCGGTCGTTTCTTCTCTTTTCACTGCGTGGCGCCAATTGGAGATTCCAGGCAGAAGCCGTGTCCTTCTCCACCTGGATTTTCCAACGGGTGGAAGTCTTCCACTTCATCTGCTTCCCCGGCGGGTACTGCGTTGAGATACTTTCCAGAGCTGGAGTGTTTTCGTCCATTCGAACAACATGGAAATCTAGCCAGCGTCGCCGCAGTCTTTTTTAATTCAGCTGCAGACTATGTCAGCAATGCCGTCAGTATATCTCCTGCAGCTCCTCGTTCCGTCAGATGCGAGGTATTCGTCGTAGCCAGCGCACGAAAGGACCGCCGTCTTTCGCTTTGGCCTTTCTCTCGAAACTCGTAACGTCGACTCAATCAGATGTTGTCATCGTCCATGCCTCTGCACCGCATAGCCGGGCGAGAATAATGAGTGACTTACAGAGTTTGGTTTTTGTTGTTCGCCGAGGATGGGACACCGCTTCTCAGTGCCCTGCACTCAGTCCGAGAAGAAGTGGAAGTAGCGCTACTGACATTATATGAAGTAAAACTAAATATATTCCGAATTATAAATTCACACTAAAATCCTCAGCTACGCTTCAGGAGCTCCAACATGTTTGCAGATGGCCATGTAAGGTCCGAATTGCAGCTTGTAGATGTGGAACGAATATGGGTGAGACAATTTAATTTCACAAATGTATTAAGTTGGGTGATAGTACAAATACAATTGGTATAAATAGTATCCAGGTGTGTTAAGAATGATAAGTATTAGCTCGCTGAAGCCAATAAAATTAATTTTTTGAATTTGAAATCACCAAAATCAAAAAATCATGATCAAGAGTTCTATGCTAGATTAGATTAGATGAAAGTTTAAACTAGTCTAACACCATGGCTGACAGACTGAAGTCAATTGTACAGAGGCATAAAAGAAAAGAATCAAAATGTGAGGACAAATTAGCCGCTAGACTTTTAAAGCAATCACTGTGTAGAAATTGAAATTTTTAAATTTCAAGTGTTTCTCCACAGTTTCGAGTGAAGTATAAAATGTTCGGCAACAACCGAGCGTAGTCCTTCCTTACTTTTCACTTAATCTTTGTCAGAGACAAAACTCTGTTCAAGACAAAACTCAAGAACTTTATATTAGTACCATGAATTCGACGGACATTGTTTTAAGACCACCCACGATATAATTTTCCAACGGCGGGCTTTGACTTTATTTATCAGTGGCCAAGAACATGAAAATTCACAGTGAAGTACCGTTGGTCTAGTCTAGCCTGCTATCAATATTTATTTTAATAATGATGTACTTTAACTAAATGCATGCATTTATTTACTTAAATGAATAAAGTATTGTATTAACAGTTGGTTTGAAATTTCGCCAATTTGCAGAAACTTTTTTTAGTCAAGCAGTGAACTTCTGCTATATATAAGGGCTAAATTGCCAAAATAATATTAACAGTTTGATAAAGAGTTCATTTTAATAGTGAATATGAGTTCTTTACGGTATTAGTCCTTATCCTTTGCGCCGTGGTCCTTGTTGATGGTAAGTTTCTCTAGTTAATAGTTGCTCATTTTTGGTAGATTTTAATATTAAACATTTTAGAGCCAACGTCGTGGACGTGGTGGACCTGGAGGATTCCGTGGACGTGGCGGACTAGGCGGTAGTCTCTTAAATGGTGGTCCACGACTAGGAGGACACTTGTGGTGGTCTGGCGGTCATTAGCGTAGTGTTACAGCGCAGTTCCACTACTGTTGTGCCAGCTCAACTGTTGCAGCAGATTCAGCAACTACTACTACAACGACTACGACCACGCAGGCTGCATAAATTTACCATTAGTTGCTTCAGTTATTATGAACAAATAATCTGAATTTCTAATAAATAAAATGAATTGCATTAAAAAATTTTTTCCTTGTTTTGCCAAAGAAAGGAATTACAAGTTATGAAGAATTATCTGATTTCTAACCGGGAAAAGGATAAGTAAAAACAAAACGGCGATGAATTTTTATCTTAGATTTACTATATCTACTTCAAATTTCTACTTCGATCCGTTGAATTCTCAGGTTCTCGTACAAAGTTCACCTTTAACTCAGTTCCATTATCAGTATATCAAGCTTCACTCCTCATATTTAAGCGAAGTATAAATATCTTCTGTCAGCAAACAAACAGTCGTCGCACTCGCGACAACAGTCGTAACTTTGAAGTCGTAGATAATTTCGTCCATCTTGGAACCAGCATTAACACCAAGTCTCGAAATTCAACGCAGAATAAATATTAAAACCATGTGCTATTTCGGACTGGTAGGCGGTGACTGTAGAGTCACTCTCTCGACGAAAAAACCAAACGCTTTACAAGTCATTCATCATCCCCGTTCTGTTATATGATGCAGAGGCATGGACGATGAGTCGATCTTACAAGTTGTCGAGAGAAAGGTTCTGCGGAAGATTTACGATTCTTCATTCAGTCGATGGAACGATGAGCTATACAAGATATACGATGACATTTACAGAGTTCTGCAGATTAGAGACAGCAGCTACCTAAGCTTGTTCATACCGTCCTAATGGAAGAGAGACTACTGCAGCTATGAGTATTCGGCGCGGTACCTGCCGGGGAAAGCAGAGGGGAAGATCAAGGTGGAGAGAAAGGGCTACTCTTCCTTCCTTCCTTACCTTCAATTGGCCCCGAACAGGTTGTAAACTCGGCTTTAACCGCCTAAGCGGTGTCTATGCCAATAAAGAAAGAGGAATGGAGGTTTGCACTTCAGGGCGCCAAAGATCTTTCGCCTATTACTTGGCAAATATACATATCTAAGTAAAGTGGTGTGCGAATTTAACTCTATCGATACAGCCGTTTTGGGGCAAATCTCACCTGATTTGATTTGCGTTGAATCAACTTCCAGTTTTTCTTATTGATTTTTCAAATATAGCATATGTACATTCGATATAATAGGTTGTCAAATATCTCCCATCCGCCTTTTGACTTTTGAATTTCTGCGCGATATATGTGCGCGATGTATAAAAGCGCAGGTAATACGGTAATATATGCGGACGGTGGCGACGCTTTGCCGAGCGACATTGCGGATTGGTTTGATTTGCGTTCAGCAGTTACCAGGCAATAAACATGGAGTTCACAAGGCCGAAATTTGCGCTATTTTAAAGTTTTCCGCGTTGCGTGAGATTAATGAATTGTTTGGAGGATGGTACTCTATCACTTCGAACTGCAGAAGGAATGGTATCGACGATTCAGAGTGGGTGAAAATGAAACAGTGAAAAAAGCCAGCCAGCAGGAAGACCTGTGATGACGAATACCGATCAAATCATGGCAAACATGGAGTTAGACCGACATGTGGCATCTCGTGACATCGCCCAGAAGATGGGAGTTAGTCACCAAACCATTTTAAACCATCTGCAGAAGGCTGGATATACAAAAAAGCTTGATGTTTGAGTGCCGCATGGTTTGACGAAAAAAAACCTTCTGCACCGAATCAACGCCTTCGATATGCTGCTGAAACGGAACGAACTCGACACATTTTTGAAGCAGATGATGATTGGCGACTACAGTGGCCAAGCCGGGATTGACCGCCAGGAAGGTTTTGCTGTGTGTTTGGTGGGATTGCAAGGGTATCATTCACTTCTCCCATATAGGCAGACGTTTAATTCTACTGTGAAGAACTGGACCGCTTGAAGCAGGCGATCGACCAGAAGCGTCCAGAATTGGCCAACAGAAAGTGTGTAATGTTTCACCAGCACAAAGGTAGACCACACACTTCGTTGATAACTCGTCAGGAGCTACGGGAGCTCGAATGGGAGGATTTATCACATCCATCATATTGCCCGGACATCATAGCGTCAAGTGATTACCACCTGTCTCTGTCCATGGCGAACGCTCTTGTTGGTGTAAAGTGGTTGTCCGAGTTCTTCGCAAATAAGGAGGAGGGCTTCTACGAGGAGGGTATTATGAAGTTGCCGTCTAGATGGAAACAGATTATCGAACGAAGCCGCGCATATCTGAACAAAATCCGATCACTGTAACACTTTTAATAAAGCATTGAATAAAGAGCAAAAAAGTGGAAGGGAGATATTTGACAACATACATATGTATACATATGTATGTCAAACAAAAAATCAATTTTTTAAAATTTGCAAGTGTGTTCATAGTTTTGAGTCTTACAAATTGTGAGGGTATAAAATGTCAGGCTACAGCCGAGCGCAGCCCTTTCTTACTTTTCATTTAATCGTTATCAGAACCAGGATAAAACTGAAGCTCTTTGTAGTAGTACCATAATTCGATGGGCATTGTTTTGAGATCACCTACGATATAATTTTATCAACTTGGTTTGAGCTTTGACTTCATTTATCAGTGGCAAAAGAACATGAAAATTCACTATAAAGTTCCGTTAGTCTAGTCTAGTCCGCTGTTTAATATTTATTTTAAAGGCGTACGTTCGTTAGTTCAAACTTTGTAGATTTCATGCATTTTATTTTATTTACTAATTCTATTTACCTACCATTGTATTAACAGTTGGTTTGAGATTTCTCCAATTTGCAGAAACTTTATTTGACACTTTCACAAAATTCTTGCTATATAAAGGGCTAAGTACCAAAATAATATTAACAGTTTTACGAAGTTCATTAACTGGCAAATGTAGAAATTCTTTACAGCATTATTCTCATCCTTTCGCCGTGGTGCTTGTTGATGGTAAGTTTCTCTAGTTAATAGTTGCTCATTTTTTGGTAGATTTTAATATTAAACATTTTAGGCCAACGAGATTGAACCTAAGAAGTTCGAGACTTCCATTAGGTTTGGCGGACCAGGCGGTCCCACAACTAGGAGGACGCAGTGGTCCTGGCGGTTTTGGTGGTCCTGGCGGTTTTGGTGGTCCCGGCGGTTTTGGCGGCCCTGGCGGTTTTGGTGGTCTGGCGGTTTTGGTGGTCCTGGCGGTCCCTGTTGGTCCGGCGGTTTTGGTAGTCCTGGCGGTTTGGTGGTCCTGGTGGTCTGGTGGTCCCGGCGGCAGTTTGTGGTGGTCGTCCTGGTCCTCGTCCTTTCCGGGCCACGTACAACCACTACTGTTGCACCCAGCTGCCAACTCCAGCTGTTACACCCTCGGTTGTTTAACTGCTCAGCTGTTACACCCTCGGTTTGTTGCCAGCTCAACTGTTACACCCTCAGTTATTGCCAGTTCAACTGTTGCAGCGAATTCAACATCTACTACTACGACCACACTCGCTCCATAAATTTAATATTAGTTATTTCAGTTATTATAAACAAATATTCTGAATCTCTAATAAATTAAAATAATTGCATGCTTAAGTTAAAAAATTAAAAGTTACGAAAAATACTCTGATTTCTAACCGAGAAGGGTAAGTAAGAACAAACAGGCGATGGATTTTTATCTTCAACTTACTATATCTTCTTTAAATCCAGTTAGGTTCGTTCATGTGGTAATTCTCGTTGTAATTAAAAGACAAAGTTCAACTTTCAACTCAGTCCCTTATCGGTACATCAAGCTTCCTCCTCAGATGTTAAGCGAAATGGTCTTTGACACTTCTTAAAAAGTTTCCATGTCGGTATCCTGAATTCACATTAGTATCTGGAGCTACCAGAAAACGGTCACACTCAGAATTTATTCGTGGACTAAATCTATATTTAGTACAATGAACCGGAAGTCTCCGTTCAGCATATGGATTATCCAAATATTACGGCATATTTTAGTTTTTCTTGCGTCTAAAGTTTGTATTTGCCAGCTAGGTTAGTAATTTCGATTGTGTTGGACCGGTGAGGTGGCTCTAATGAACATAAAACAGGACAAAACGTTAAAGTCTGATGCAAAAAGCTACAACTATTTGTCTAACTAGTTCTAAAAAAATTTGCATCCAACGGCCAGTAAACAACTTTCAAAGCGATTTAAAAACTTAATAGGAAAAATGTATACATTTTTTTAGTAGCTCGGCAAACTGAAAAAAGTAGTTTAAGAGTTCGCGACAGAAGCCACTCCCTTCAACGTTCCTTTTAAGTTTCGATTCATCCGTGAAAAAGTTGACTGCGTTCTTTCGCCAGCGAGTCAGTGATTCAAGTTATAAGAGTGTAGTCCAAGTGAAAGAGGATATCGGAATATTCCTTTTTTGCGACCTTTAAAATGTTCGAATTCGCCGGAGTCTGATAGCAACCTTTGCAGCAATGCACTTTCCAACCACAGTGTTCAAGGACGCCAATGTTACCAAACTACTGTAGTGTCCTGCAAGCAGACGTTGCAGCCATCAATATAGCAGAAGATGTAATTCTTCGAGGTGAAACTGCTTTTAGACACCTACGCATTCATTCCGACAGCTGACCTACAATGTAGGTCTCAGTGAGCTCAAAGCTAGTCAAGGTATGCATGACCTCACTGGCATTAGCAACAAGCCACTTCCATATTAAACTTGTTATGGTATCTGGACACGATGAGCTTGCAACAAAACATACTCTTACCCCAAATCCGTCAAGACGGGAACGAGCGGTAGTTTCCCCTGTCTTCTGCATTCGGATAATCTTACAGTCCTCGCGTGAGCAAGTGTTAATCAGCAACCAGCATTTATGGGGTTACCGAAGCCTTCTGGCTCAGATATTAATCTTGCAGTTAATTGCGCAGGCAGCAGGCTCTTATCGTTTTGAGGCTGCTCGGCCTTCTAAGCGACATCGCTGTATGGGCGCAGAAAAGTTCAAAAGATCCGGCGCTGTCAGGCAAATTTGTTCAGCGATGGAGTGCATTTCTTAATTGGTATGTAAACGAAGCAGATTTGCCGAACTTGGAACAAGAGCAACCTAAAAAGAGACTCAAAGAGCTTCCATTTCATTCAGAAAAAACCACGGTTTTGTGGTTTGTGTGCTGGTGGAATCATCGGTCAATATTTCGAGTTCGGTTCATGCGTAGAACAGTCATCAAAATTAGACTCTAAAGCAACTACAGCCCTCAATTTGGGATGGGATCTGGTTTTCATTCAAGATTTAGGAGACCTCCGAAATAGACCTAACCATACATAGTAAATGTTCAAAGCTTTTCAACAGTTTTCAGTTTTAAAACCTTCCATAGGAATTTAGTATGCTTAATATCTTAATGTTATCAGATTTTAAAAGAGTAAGAAATAAAGCATGACTGAGAGGAAATTTACGCAAGGCGCATTAAAGCAAATGGGCCATTGGCATTTTTGTCCGCTCGGCAACATGTTTCAGCAGTTCGTCTAATTTCTTTGGACTGCGCTAACTTCTTTTTAACAACCAACATTACTTATTTTGCTGTTTAACTGGAGGCAGCAAGAACTTAAAAATAGTCTTATCTACGTAATCAGAAAAGTCCCGTTATAAAAACAATAATATTTATTTTAAATTTGCTAAAGAAACAAACAATGTTTACTCAAAATTGTACTTTGTTAACTTCTTTGACGTCTGTGAAACACGTATAATGTAGATGACTAACGGATGCAAAATGGGTACAACCTTCTTTAACAAGGGAGCCTTCACTCTTCTCACATGTCCTTGGAATAAAGTTTTTTCGGCATATTGCGTTGATAAGTTAATAGTTGAAGACAAATAGTTTTAACTTAGCCTGAAACACAGGAAACCACTTTACAGATCTCGAACTTTTCTTTCTTTTCTTCTGGAAAAAAATATTGGATCAGTATGGACATATCACAGTGCTCCGTTTATTTTTCTCCGCATCTGTCCATCGCCTTAAAGTTTCACTATCCACAAGGTATCATGCTCCATTCCTTGTTGTTTTAAGGCTCAGAACATCATTTTATAAGGCTTGTGATTAATGCCTATTATTTAGAATACAGGTTCTCAGACAACGAGTTTCAATGTTCAGATCACATGTCTAGTAAAACGGAGTAAATATTTACTCTTGTTATTACGTAGTATGTTAAATAATTTCGGTAATAGTTTGATCACGTTTATTTTATATTTACATAGTTACAACAGAAATTGTTTGCATAGTTTGTTTAAAATTAGAAATTTTCATTAATACATTGTGACAAAAAAGTACTCGGAAGTTGAAAATAAAACGCAAAATATTTAAATATTCGGTAATATTTACTTTACCACCTTCAAAGTAATCCTCACCACATGTAATACACTTATGGCAACGATTTTTCCAGTCCTCGAAACAGTCCTCATACGCATTTTTTGGAATAGCCTTTATCTCCTTCAGCGAATTTTGCTTTATCTCTTAGATCGACCGAAAATGGCGTCCATTCCGATGATTGTTGACTCGTTTGCATGTCAAACTCATAAACCCATGTCTCATAGGCGGTTATAATGCTTTCCATGAATGTGGGATCGGAATTCGCTCGATCAAGAATGTCCAAAGAGGCCTGTTTACGGTACTCTTTTTGAAAAACATTCAGCTTTATCGGAACGAGTCGAGCAACAACGCGTTTCATACCCAAAATATCCATCAAAATCATTCGAACGGACTCGTGAAAGATGTCGAGCCATCTTACTAACACTTGCCTGACGATTTTCAAGCAACTTACCAGAGAGGTTGAATAAAGTTCTGTTGGGACATTCATTTTTATATACAAAAATAAGTTTATCTGAATGTCATCTAAAGTAAAGTTGATAAATACACATTTATTGATTCGTTAAAGACATTGAATTATTAACTAAAATTTTGACAGTACACAACATGATTTCTTTATTATGCATATACCATTGACAGTAGAGAAAAACAAGTTACATTTTTCTCTTAACATAAAGTCTTTACTTTAAAATCATTTCGCTACGATCATCTAATTGAACCGCGAAGAAATAAGATCTGTCACATAATGGTTCAAATTAGAAAGTTTTATTACCGAATGCTTACAAGTTTCAAGCTCCCGTAGTAAAGAAAAACTAATAAAGGCAACAAGGGTAGGAGTACTAAAGGAAATAGCAAGCGATCGTTTGGCAATTTCGTAAACAAACATCGGTCGATTGGACCTACACTTGTCTACGATTCTTGATGTCATCCCCTTTATATGTATCCAAAGTCGTTAAACCACTATGAAGGTTAATAACATTTCCTCCGTCCAATCTTCCTCTCCTCTCCTTTGAGCCATCAGCCCTAGCAAAGGAGACAGAGATCTAAAGAGAATGGTTTAAGTGATAAGAAAAAGACAGTTCGTGGAAAAGATTATACATACATACAGACTTATACCAAAAACACTGATTTAATAATTCGTTGGAGAATATGCTTCTTAAAATATATCACTGTGGTAGCTGTGAACTCATATTGAAAGAACACGGCTGTGACAAAAATGGAAATTGTAATTAAATTCCTCGGGTATTTGATATTTCAAAAAAATATTTTGCTAATTACTATGTCAAATATGAGCGTGATCTGTCAACCAGTTTGTTTACAGCAGCAGCTTAAGTCGGTACATCTCAGTAGTGCGTTGCAATTTTTACAATGGAAAATATCGAAAAAAAATTTTTTTTCAAATTTTGTATTTCCAAACAAATTTCGTGTGCGGTATGATTGCGAATTTTGGAAAAGACATACGGTGGCTCAGTTTTATCAAAAACACAAGCCCACGAGTCGTACAAAGCCTTCAAAGACGAGAGATCGTTAAAGACGTGCATCGTTCTGGACGACCTTCGACCTATTCAACTGATGAAAGTTCTAAAAAAGTGAAAGATATAGTGCTAGAAAATCGTCTGGCAAGTGTTAGAGAGATGGCAAGAGATCTCGTCATCTCTCGCGAGTCCGTTCGAATGTGTTTGGTGGATATTTTGACTCGACTCGACTCGTCCCGATAAAGCTGAACTTTTTTCCAAAAAAAAAGAGTACAATTGTGACCGAATTTAAAGCCATATTCAGGCGTTTGCGTGAGAACAGCCGTCGAATACTTCCGGAAGTGTGGAAAAACTATTCATGCATAGAATCTTCAGTAATGCTGATAATAATTATATGGGTGCTAGGTCAAGTTTTCACCCGATTTCATCTATTTTAGGCACAAATATATACTATTATGAGTAAAGTTACTCGGAAGTTGGAAAATCTTGAAATTACGCATATTGGGGCTTAGGGAAATATTGCTACGATTCAACCCATTTTTGATACACAGAGGTGCTATTGTCAGGAAAGGATTCTCACTGAATTTCAATTGTATATCTCCCACATTGAACGATATTGGGGTCCGCATATTCGGTAGCTAGGGGCTTCAACAGTTTTGGTTGGTTTTTTGGCAATTTGAGGTCATCAGGTGGCATACTTTAAAGGAATTATTAGTGCAAAATTGCATCCCTTTATATAATATTAATTACTTCTTGATTTGTGTACTGGAAAATGAAAGAATTAAGTGGAATCTAAAATTTTTATATTGGAAATAGGCGTGGTTGTAGTCTGATTTCGCCCATTTTCATACTGTGACAAAGAAATATATTGAGAATTCTACGTACAATTTAGTTGAAATCGGTCGATCGGGTCCCAAGATATGTGATTTCACCAAAAAGTGGGCGGTACCACACCCGTAGCCCAACTTTTACACCGGCTTTAATAAAGCACCCTCATACCATCTCGGAGGTAAAATTTAATGCGCGGTCATGCGACGATGCTTTTGCCAAATTTTTGCCAGTTTTTAAGGGGGTATTCTTATCTAGGATTTTGAAAAAACGATTCTTTTGCATATTTAGAAAGTTTAGACTTTCAAAAATATGACCTTGGAAGGATTTTTCTGAAATTCGACTTATTTTTTGGAGATAGAGCCGATTTTGTGACGTGGTGTCCGTGTTCACTAGAATTGTCTCGTAAACTTTAAACGCGTTTTTCTCAAAACTGATTTCTTCGGAACCCACGATACCCACGATTTCTCAGGTTCTACTGGACCGATTTACTTGAAATTTTTATAGAGTCTTCTTTATAGGCTTGTCTATGGTTGGAACTAGCCTCATCCAAAAATTTTTATTTTTATTTTATTGAAAAAATTCGAAATAGTCAGAAAAAGTGATCCAAAAAAACTTTTTTTCAGGCAGTCACCATTTTGTGAAAAAAAATTTTTCCCACTTTTCCGTTGTTTCGGGCCATTGCGACATTATTCTAAATTAATAATTTTTTTTTTTTGGTTTCAGATAACTAGGTGGGTTGAAATCATGGGTATGGTCACCTGGAAATTTTTTAGTGACCCCCACTTCGTCAGCTCATAATTTTGAAATTTTTAGTTTTTAATTTTTTCTGTACTTTTCTAAAATTAACAAATAACTATTAAAAAAAATGGTTGGTAAAAAATATTAATTGCCTTTTTTACAACACTTTAAAAATTACCTGAAATTCATGCTTCTAGACCAGAATACCCCCTTAATTTAGTGCTTAGTTATGGCACTTTATTGGCTTTCGGTTAATGCCGTTTTGTTTGCTTTGTAGTGGTCCGATTACGCTCATTTACGAACTTGTAATGTTGTTTTACTAAGGAATGCTCATACCAAGTTTCATTAAGATGTCTCAATTTTTACTATACAGGCGGACGGACGAAGAGACAGAGACAGTCACTCGATATCAACCGGAATCTGTCTCGATTAGTATATAAGGTGACTCGATTAATTTTAGGTGATGCGTATAATCGTTACGTGAACAAACTAATATATTCTGTAGCAACATGTTGCAAGAATATGATAATCAAATAGTAGATATTTGTCTAATTAAGAGGCTTTTAATAATAATAATATTTATTTAATTCGTGTTAAAAAAAATAAAAACACAATTATTTTTTCAAGTGTTTTCGCTATACATTTGACGTCCATACAAAATTGGTATATTTTAATATGACTAAAGGATATAGGAAGTATAATCCATTGTTATCATGAATTTATGTCATCCATTAACAATGGGATATTTGGTTCATGTTTGGCCACTCTCCACGTAAGCTTTTTTCTATAACAGTTTGTCGATTTATATGTATAGTATATCGTATATGTATCCTTAATGTAAACTTGTTTACTTTTCTCCTGATTCTTCGCTTTTTTGCAAAAACATATATGAAAAGCTCGTTTCTTATTTTGAAATAAGACAATTTAGCGCCCCAAGTTCGATATTTTAAAGTAAAGGCTTTTACTATCTCATAATGTTTTAATTCTGAAGAGTTGTTGATAATACATCGAATGTTCAGACCATATGTCTAGTATACCGGTGGTCTAATATTTACTCTTTTTATTTCGTATATCAAATAATTTCGGTACTTTTTATTTCCCATTTATTTGTTTGTATTTGCTAATATAAGAATTTGTATTGACAGTTGATTTAAAATTAGAATTGCAAAAGACTATATAAATATTTTGCTAACAATTGTTTGTTGAAAATTATGTAAAGTGCGATTATGCTATATAAGGCTTAAGAAACCACGACGAAGTCAACAATTTGACAAAGTTCATTTGATTGAGAAGATGAAATTCTTTACTGTATTATTCCTTATCGCTTTCCTGGTTGTCCTAGTTAATGGTATGTTGCACTAAATATAGATTGCTAAATCTTTTCATTATTTTAATATAAATTATTCTTAGGCCAACGAGGATCTGGACGATTTGGCGGTGTTGGAGCGCGCCCAGGCAGACCGCAAGGTCCTCGCCCTTGCCAACCACGACCACAACCATCATCTTCTTCTGTTGCTCCTGAATCTTCATCTGCTGCACCTTCAACTGCTGCGCCCACAGAAGCTCCATAAGCTACTCTTAAGATCGCCCATTGCTATAACCAAAAGTTATTTTATCTGAATGTGATTTAAATTAAAACTGAACTGAAAACTAAAAAAACTTATTTTTACATCGCTTAAAGAAATTAATTCATTCTGGACTAAAATTCTGCCGGTAGATAGCGCCTTTTCTCTAATATGTATGGTATATAACCTTGAGAGTAGAGGAGATTAGGATAAAAACGTGTACGACTTGTATTTTTATTTTATATTATTGTAGGATGTATACTTTGATAATGTCTAGTTAGCTTAGTTCATCTTCTTAAAACGATAGAAAAAAAAATATTTTTCATATGGAGTTTCAATTTAGAAATTAGCTCTGGTATTAAGATATACCAACAAAGAGTAATAACGGTAGGAGTATTATTGAAAATACCAAGAGTTCATTTGGTATTTTAGTAGACAAACACATGTCGATAGATCTACATATATCTCAGTTGCTTGGTGTGAATCTTTGGACCCTTAGTGTGCTCGAATGCATTCTTCGCTATTTTTTTTTAGGTTTCCATACATTTAGCATAGGAATTTTGGTTTTTTCATTCAAACTAAAATTTCACCAACTAATATTCGTTTCTCAAAAATAGCCATCACACATTCATAAAGTCAACTTTTCAAACTTGAAAAATTCCCCTGAAAAAGTTTGAAATTTTTTTTGAAGCACCCTAATATACATACGTACACTGATTTTCGTTATTCCAGCAGACTTTGTGCCGAATATGTCAGTCAGTGTGTAGTTATATTCATTAAAACGCTTGGAAGCATTCGAGTACACTTATGTAATGTACAAGAAACGTTCCAAAGTAAACAGGGCTATCTGAATCTAGCGGCCCCTGGTGGTGCCCGCTATATTTTGAGAATTTGCTATCTTTATCGATTGTCCAGTGAGAATTTCATGACATTTCATTGATTGGAAGTGAAGTTATTGCGTTTTAAGTGTCAGTATGTTTGTGTTTCCGGTGCGAAAATGAGCTTCGAACAAAGAGCCAACATTAAATTTTGTTTTGAAATTGGTAAAACTTTTAAAGAAACATTTCAATTGATGAAAAAAGTTTACGGCGATAATTGCCTGTGCCGTAGCAGAGTACACGAATGGTTTCAACGTTTTCAAAGTGGTCGTGAGAACATAAATGACGATCCACATGTGGGCCAATCAAAATCCGTGATCACCGGAGAATCCATCGAAACTATGCGCGAATTCTTCAAAAATTTAGCGGAAAACATCATTGAAATTCATGGTAATGGAATTGAACATCTCTCACATCGATTTATCGCAATTGAGCTTTCGAAAGGTGTGTGTACGGTTTGTTTCGCACAACTTGACTGACGACCAAAAATTGCTCAGAATGCGCCGTCTCATCGATTAACGCTTGTTACCGATTACGAGTATTTGATCAAAAATTACATTTTAACCATTAACCACTCACCTTATTCACCTGATATGGTACTGTGCGACTGCTTCCTTTTCGGAAAAATGCAATTGCCCATGAAAGGAAAGCGTTATGCACACGTAGAGACCACTCAAAAGGCTTGCACCGGCATACTGGCGGCCACACCGGCCAACGAGCTAAAACACTCGTTCGACATGCTTTTGGACCGTGCAAAAAGCTGAATTGAAGCAGAAGGAGACTGTTTTGAATATAATAAATTGATTTTGCCGAAAAAACCATTTGTTCTGTTTTTTTTAAGTCCTGTTTACTTTGGAACGCGCCTTATAATCTGTCCTGACTCTATATCTAAAATATTGGTTGATTATTGCACTGAAATGGACTGGAATTTAGCTTTATTTAAATCCAGTGTGTTAATCACAGGCAGGAAAACTCGATGTAAGCGTTATTAGGAGAAACTTCAGTTTGAGCTATTAGCATTAGCAAATCAGGCACCTATAATTATGTTCTTGGTGTAGTTAATAAGTAAAAGACAGTTAGAGGAAAATAATATATGTAGATACTAATACTAAAACAATATCCTTAGGCTAATATGTATCTAAACATAGATCATTGTCGTAGCTGTGAACTCGTGTTGAATAAGAACACAATCCTTCATTGCTCCATGAATGGAGATTAAGACTGAGAGCTTATGATATACATATGTTTCCTTGATAACCCAAAGAGTTTTGGGCTTAATCGAATATTTAATAATTAACATAGTGTAGGTTGAGGGAAAGGTGATCAAAGCGAATGAGCCAAATTTTTTTATTTTCTCTAATAAAAATTTTGTTCTCCACAGTCTGAAAAACTTACTTTACAGCTCAATTGAATGCGGAAAAAAGCAATAACACAAACTTAATTAAATATATAAATTGAATATTTATTTTAATTTCGCGCAGAAAAAACATTATTTACTCAAGTGTTCTTTGTTATTCATTTGACGTTCGCAAAACGCAGGTTCTTTTTTATTTGTAAATGACTAATAGATATAGTGGGGTATAATCCTTTGTTATGTTGGTTTTCAGCCATGCTAATTAATAAAGGGATATTTTGATCCGCCACTCTTCTTAATCCAGCCGCTTCTCCTTCTTCTTTTTTTACTAGCGTATAGACCGCTTTTGGCTTTAACTGAGTTAACAACAATGCACAAGTTGTTTCTTCTTTTCGCAATTTAGCGCCGATTCTAGATACCGAGTGCAGCCAGGTCCTTTCCCACCTGAACTCTCTATCTGGGTGGAGGTCTTCCTCTTCCTCTGCTTCCACCGGCGGGTACTGCATCGAGTACTTTCAGAGCGGCGTATAACTCGTACAGCTCATGGTTCCATAGTATTCGATATAGCAGGACGTGAATAATTATTGACTTATAGTATAGAGTTTTGCCTTTGTTCGTCGAGAGAGGACTTTACTTCTCAATTGCCTACTCAGTCCGAAATAACACCTGCAAGAGTTATTCTACGTTGGATTTCTAGGTTGACATTGTTATTGGTGTTAATACTGGTTCCAAGATAGATATCTAGGACATCGAAGTTATGGCTGTCAACAGTAAAGTGAGAGTGCGACGACTGTTTGTTTGATAACAGGAGATATTTCGTCTTCCTTATCCAGTCTGAAGAAAGCAGAAGTAACAGCGCGGGGGTTGAGGGCATGATATCAATATAATCGGCGTACGCCGAGCCAAGTTTTTGCACACCGCGACGTAGATAGTAGACGGAAAACGCAATGACTGACCTCGAATTCCAAGAAAAACATTTCATCGCTCTTTTAATTTGCTGTAATTCTTGATTTTTCCAGACAATATCTTTGGTCGCAGTATATGTAACAATCGTAGTAATATTTGTTTATTTCTATCTTCTTCTCTGCTTTCTTCTAGCAACATACAAGTTCCAAAGAAAACAGGACTTAAAAAAAAAACAGAACAAATGGTTTTATCGGCAAAATCAATTTATTTTATTAAAAATAGTCTCCTTCTGCTTTTACAGCTTTTTGCACGGTCTAAAAGCATGTCGAACGAGTGTTTTAGCTTGTTGGCCGGTATGGCCGCCAGTATGCCGGTGCAAGCCTTTTGAGTGGTCTCTACGTCTGCATAACGCTTTCCTTTCATGGGCAAATGCATTTTTTCCGAAAAGGAAGACGTCGCATGGTGCCATATCAGGTGAATACGGCGAGTGGTTAATGGTTAAAATGAGATTTTTGGTCAAATACTCCTAATCGGCCACAAGCATCAATCGATGGGACGGCGTATTATCGTGCAACAAACACCAACTTTCATCTCCGCGGAACTAATCCTTCACACACCTTTCGTAAACCCAAATGTTCGGTCAAAATGCGATAAATCGATGTTTTTGGAGATATTCAATTCCATTTCCATGAATTTCAATGAAGATTTCGGCTGATTTTTGATGAATTCACGCACAGTTTCGATGGAATTTCCGGTGATCACGGATTTTGATTGGCCCACATGTTGCTCGTCAATTATGTCCTCACGACCACTTTGAAAACGTTGAAACCACTCATGCACTCTGCTACGGGATAGGCAATCATCGCCATAAACTGGTTTCATCAATTGAAACGTTTCGGTAAAAGTTTTACCAATTTTAAAACAAAATTTAATGTTGGCTCCTTTTTCGAAGTTCATTTTCGCACCGATAACACAAAGATACTGACACTTAAAACGGAATAACTTCACTTCCAATCATTGAAATGTCATGAAATTGTCATAAAGATAGCAGATTCTAACGCACCAGTCGACATATAGAAGGCGCCACCAGGGGGCTCTAGATTCAAAAGGTCCTGTTTACTTTGAAAAGCTCCTTGTATATATTATAACAACTTTCAGACAATTTATCTAAGTTCGATCTTGTAGAGTAAGGACATTTTGAGGTTAATGAATGTTTCGAATACAGTTCCTCAGACAGCGAAGTTCAACGTGCAGACCACACGTTTCGTCTACGGGTAGTCTAATATTTACTCTTTTCATTTCGTATATCAAATATTTTTGTTAGTTTTTAGTTGGAATTTTTTGTTTGTATTTACTTATATTAGAAATTGTATTCACAGTTGGTTTAAAATGCGAAGAATACTATAAATATTTTGCAAACAATTGTTTGTGGAAAATTGTATGAATGCAACTATGCTATATAAGTCTAGAGAATTCAGTGTAGAGTCAGTGATTTGACAAAGTTCTTTTGATTGAGAAGATGAAATTCTTTACGGTATTATTCTTTATCGTTTTTGCGGTCGTCCTAGTTAATGGTATGTTGTAATAAATAAAGGTTGCTGTGTTGTTTTAAACTTTTAATATAAAAAATTTCCAGGACAACGACGATCTGGACGACGTGGACCTGGTGGACTAGTTGGAAGACTCGCAGGTGGTCCTGGAGGATTTGGGGCTTCTGTAAGAGTTGGCGGACGTCCACCATTTGGTGGTCCTGGAGCGCGCCCAGGCAGACCTCATGGTCCTCGCCCTTGCCAACCACGACCTCAACCATCATCTTCATCTGTGGCACCTGAATCTTCATCTGTTGCATCTGAATCTTCATCTGCTGCACCTGAATCTTCATCTGCTGCACCTGAGTCTTCATCTGTGGCACCTGAATCTTCATCTGTTGCAGCTGAGTCTTCATCTGTTGCATCTGAATCTTCATCTGTGGCTCCTGAATCTTCCTCTGTTGCTGCATAAAGTTTTGTTGAAAGCGTCAATTGTTATAAACAAAAAGTAATGCAGATAAATTATTTTAAATTAAATTAAAACTAAACTGAAAACCTAAATACATATTTATTTATCCGCTTAAGAAAAATTTATTGAATTCTTAACTAAAACTATGACACTAAGCAAAATTCTTTCTCCATTATGTATATAGCTTTGCCAATGGTTTAGGCCGGGGCAAAAAAAAGTTGCTCTTAGAGAGATAATATGTCCGTCGCATATAAAATTTTATTTAACTACTGTTGAAGCGTTGGTCCAAGGCGCAAAAGCAATTAAGTTCGTTCTAGTTGCGATAGGCTATTCCAGGTAGTGTGAGAGTCCTTGAATCGCCAAATATTTATCGAAGGTCCGCAATTTCTGTACCCTTGTGGATTTCAATTAAGAGCAGCTCTGCAACCGTCATCAATATTTTTGCGTAGTGTATGTTCCAGCCAGCCAAATCGTCTTCGTTTGATGATTAGCTTTTATTTTTAAACTCGCATTTGCAAAAGACTGCAGTTTTTGCGTCAACGCAAAGGACCAGGATTCGTAACCATATGGGAGTGCTACAAGTATTTTAACGCTTTAGTTAAAAAATACGAAGTTTGGTACTGGCTGAGAAATTTTTTGAATTGTCTTCAGCAGCATTTCCGGTGACGGTAATTTTGCTCCCAAGATAGCAGAATTCAGTTTTGCGCGATATCTCTTTGTCATATAAGATTGTGATGAGAAAGAGCGTTTGTTTTTCTGGAATACTTCTAGAATATAAATAACTCCTGAGTGCGCTCTACACTATCAAGAGCGGCGCTGAGGTCTTCAAAACAGTTTCGGATATTCGCCTGCCACTCGTTGATTTGCTTCAGCATAAAGCGCAGTGTGACAATATGATTGGAAGACGATCTATTTTTGCGAAAGCCTACATTTGTCTTTCACATCGCACCTTCAAGAGGGGCTAAAGACGGTTTAGAAGAAGTTTGGTGAGAATTTTTGATGAGATGCTGATGATGTTATGTGATCCCTATATATTTTTAACATTTGGATAGATCGTGTTTTTAAGAACCTTCACCTATATGTCTGTTAACCATTCGTCTGGTAGTAGCTTCAAAAGGAAGAGCGAAATAACATGCGGAGACTGCAGGGTCAGCTTTAAGCGCTTCAAGAGGAATGATGTCACCAAATGAGGCAGGCGTTGAGTTGTTTAATCGTAGCCTCTATTTCTTCCATGTTGGGCAGAGAAGATGATATTGATGAAAATGACTGATGGACAATGACATCATCTGAAGATTTTGCTGAAGACTTATGATCTTCTACGTGTTGACAAGACGAATATCGCAGTCGATTGAACGATGAGCTGTACGAGATATACGACGACATGGACATTGTTCAGTGAATCAAGATACAGCAGCTGCACTTTTTCGATTCAGTGGAAGCAGAGGAAGACCTCCACTCCGCTGGCGATATCAGTTGGAGAAGAACTTAAGCACTTGGTATCTCGAATTAGGGCCAAATAGCGAAAAATAATAAACGAGTGGCACCCTGTTGTTAACTCGGCTATAGCCGCGTTAGCGTTGTGTACGCTAGTAAAGAACAAGAAGAAGACTGATAGATGTCAGAGTTTTAATATATTTTTTCTTTTTGGTTTTAAACAGGAGTCATTAGAAAGATGGGGTCATTGGCAAGGCTGCTACCTTGGCTCACGAATCTGTCATAAAAATACACACTGACAACGTGAGCTACTTGCTCGAGTAATCAGATGGTACGTTCTTCCTCGCAGAAGCATTGCGTTATGTGGATTGTTTTAACTTCGGTACACACCTTCCATCGCACTGGCTTGGCAGGCTTTGTCAGTAGCTAAGTTACCATCGGCCCCGCTCTATATAGGTCGTTGTACTTCTGAGTCCTTTCATCGCGATCATAACACCATCATTCATCTGTCATATAAACTGTTCGATCAGAATCAAGTCTTTGGATGGACCTCTTTTTCTGTTTCAATGTTCACACCACACGACTAGTCTATTAACAGTCTAATACAATATTTACTTTTTTATTACGTATATTAAATTTTGGTAATTTTTATTTCGCAATTATTTGTTTATATTTACTTATGCAAGAAATTGTATTGACAGTTGATTTAAAATTAGATTTTCAAAAGAATACATATGTATGTAAATATTTTTCTAACAATTGCTTGTTGAAAATTTTGTGAAGCGCAATTATGCTATATAAGACTTACAAAACCACTGAGAAGTCAGCAATTTATCAAAGTTAATTTGATTGACAAGATGAAATTCTTTACTGTATTATTCCTGATCGCTTTCCTGGTCGTCCTAGTTAATGGTATGTTGCACTAAATATAGATTGCTAAATCTTTTCATCATTTTAATATAAATTATTCTTAGGCCAAAGATTATCTGCACGTCAAGGACCTGGTGGAAGACGAGTAGGAGGTCCTGGAGGATTTGGTGGTGCTGGAGCGCGCCCTTGCCAACCACGACCACAACCATCATCTTCTTCCGTTGCTCCTGAATCTTCATCTGTTGACGCTGAATCTTCATCTGCTGCGTCCACAGTCGCTGTATAAAGTTCTGTTGGAAGCTTTAATCTTTATAAGTAATAATTTATTAATCTGAATGTCAAATAAATTAAACGCGAACTGAAAACCACAAACATATTATTTCTTCAACCCGTTCAGAAAAATTCGTTGAATTTTCAACTGAAACTCTGACATTAGATAAACATTTTTTCTAGAATGTAACTAACTTTAACAGTAGAAGAGAGTATAAGGGATTAGGATAAAAAAATCGGTGTAAAATTGGACAATGTGCTGACACCGCCATTTTTAGGTGAAATCATATATCTCAAGAACTGCCCGACCAGGCTAGAATAGGTTAGGTTAAAAGGTCGATAATAAGAATAATCTCAATTAAACAGTTTAGAACGCAAGTCCGTTGTGGTATACTGTATTATAGGACACTTAAAGATCGATAACGTGCCTTGAGGCTGTCACAAATTTGTTGAGATGGCTAATATCAGTTTCGGCTATGTCTTCTTGTTCACGGAATATAAGATTACCGAGATGTTTCCACCTTAGTCTTGCAAAAGCTGGACAAAGGAGGAGAAAGTGCATGGATCTTTCCACTTCACACTGCACCATAAAACCCGACCCAGTTTGATACATACAATTTTCGTTATTCTAACAGACTTTATGCTTTTTTGGGCATATTATTGTCATAAAATCAGACGGAAACATGTTACGAGTATACTTTTTTTGTTGCTTTTTCTACGAGGTGAAAGCATCGAACCACCTTCTGATCAAATCTCTTACATACATATATGCATTTGTATTTTATCTTTACATATGCAGTTCCAAAGGCTTTCAGTGAAAACTTGACCCCAGCTCTGTTGGTCTCTTAAGCCGTCTGGTGAAATGTTTGTCGCCGACATCTTCTCGTATGCTCTGGTCCTTTGGGTATACTTTTATTTAGTCGGCGTCCTAGTAGTCATCTAATTTAGTTTAAGACTTCTCTGTCCTTTGCGATTTCATGAATTGGCGGCTAATTCGCACACAGCTATCCACATCTCTTTTGTTTCAACCAAATGGTCTACTAAGTTTTCAAGGGGTTGGGTTAATACAACATGTATGCTCTTAGTATAGCCTTTCTGTTCATACTGCGGTCTGTGGAAAAGGTATGCACTACATCCGCGATGGTATCGCCTTTGTAAATGGTTCATTATCCTCGTGCTTGAATCGTTTCATAGAATTAAGAGTTTGGGTTAAATAAAAATCTACCTCGGCGTGTGATCTATTTAGTCATAATTCAAATCTGAGGATCAGTTGGAGAATCCCTCGTCTATTCAGCGCTTCTGCTTAAGAAAAAAAATGTTTGGGTTCTGGGCGGTACATTCGTTACCGGCGTCATTATCCGCTTGCCTGCGATTAAGCGGTAGTACTCCGCAGTACAATATGTTCCAAGGTAGGGGTCCGCGTACAGATCCCTGTCACACACTACTGTTGATTTTATAAACTATATAGCCTTCGCTTGCTTTTGTAACTTAAATAACTGCCAATTATGTTCCATAGGTAAGGGGGACGGAAAAGCTTTTTAGAGTAGTCAGATGATGTTGGTTTGAAGAACCTTTAACATAGAGGGCTACAATCATACAATATTGTATTGTGCTACCCTTTCATCAATTCCAATCAGTAAACATATTTACTAGGGTCACCGCTTCAAATGTCGATATTACCTTCCTGAATACGAGTAGCTTCACGGATCAATCGCCGGCATCATCGATTGCCTTATTTGGGATTTACTGAGAAATGTTGTACAAAGAATCTATGGCATTTTTCACCGCCCACAGGAGAAAAATTATGGAACGTAATTAAAGCAAACGAGCCAATTAACAAATGTATTTGCACTAACTCATTTCTTTAACTAACTATATATAACTTATTTTACTGCATCACTGGAGAACAAAAAAAAAAAAGCGGCAACAACTGACATATTTTATTTATTTTTTTTTCTGCTAAGAAAACAAACAATATTTACACAAGTGTTCTTTGTTATTCACGTCCGCATTTGACGTCCGTAAAATGCAGTTTTTTTATTTGCAGATGACCAAGAGGAATAGAGTTTATAGCCCTATATCCATCATATTTAACGAAGGATCCTTTGTTGTGTCACTCTTTTTTGGTTTTTCGACAAATTGTGTGGGTAGTATGTAGAAGAAAATGTGTAATAACTCAACCTGGGGGCCTATTCTGTAACTCGATTCGAAAATGTATTCTATTCGAAATTCGGATCTACTTTATCATTATGCGAAAGTTGTACCACACTGTGCCAGAAAAAATACGTACAAAATTCGTTTTTGTTTCTACAACTCAAAAGCTAACGAATATTTTATTCGAAAATTGGCTTAAAAATCCGAAAAGCGAGTTACAGAATATAAAAAATCCGAATTCGATTAAATTGATTTTCGAATCGAGTTACAGAATAGGCCCCCTGATCCGAAGGAAATCACTTCACAGGCTACGAAAGCTTTTTCTTTCTTTTCTTCCGTAAAATAGTCTTTGGCCAGTGTAAGTCGTTTTAGTGCTCGCAGTTTTTTCTATGCTTACAAGACTTTTTGACTTTGCTACTTCGGACTGAGTAGGCAATTGAAAAGTAAAGTCCTCTCTCGACGAACAAAAGCCAAACTCTATAAGTCGCTTATAATTCCCGTCCTGCTATATGGTGCAGAGGCTTGGGCGATGACAGCAACCGATGAGTCGACGTTACAAGTTTTCGAGAGAAAAATTCTGCGAAAGATTTATGGTCCTTTGCGCATTGGCCACGGCGAATATCGCATCCGATGGAACGATGAGCTGTATGACATATACGACGACATTGATAGCGAATTAAAAAACAGCAGTTACGCTGGCTAGGTCATGTCGTTCGAATGGGTGAAAACACTCGAGCTCTGATAGTATTCGACGCAGTACCCGCCGGGGGATGCAGAGGAAGAGAAAGACCTCTACTCCGTTGGAAGGACCAAGTGGAGAAGGACCTGGCTTCGCTTGGAATATCCAATTGGCGCCACGTAGCGAAAAGAAGAAACGACTGGCGCGCTGTTGTTAACTCGGCTATAATCGCGTAAGCGGTGTCTACGCCAATTAAGAAGAAGAAGAAGACAAGACTTTTGATTAATGTATGTTTTCCGAGTAGCGGTTCGGCGAGCGAAGCCCACGAAGTTTAGATCACAAGTCAAGTATACCGGCAGTCTAGTATTTACATTCGCTATTACGTATATCAAATATTTTCGGTAGGTTTTTTAGAATGTGTTTATTCTATAATTATATAGTTTTATCTGGAATTGTTTTCACAGTTGGTTTAAAATTAGAAATTCTTATTAAAATATAAATATAAATACAATGTAATTATTTGTTGAGCTTTCGTGGGAACGCAATTATGCTATATAAGACTAAAGAAACCACTGGGATATCAGCAGTTTAGCAAAGTTCATTTGATTGAGAAGATGAAATTCTTTACGGTATTATTCTTTATCGCTTTCGCGGTCGTCCTAGTTAATGGTATGTTGCACTAAATCAAGGCCGCTTTGTTCTTTTAAGTTTTTAATATAACAAATTTCCAGGACAACGAGGACCTGGTGGACCACGTGGACTAGTTGGAAGACTCATTGGAGGTCCTGGAGGACTTGGGGGACGCCCACCATTTGGTGCTGGTGCGCTCCCAGGCGGACCTCATGGTCCCCGCCCTTGCCAGCCCCGACCTCAACCATCATCTTCATCTGTTGCACCTGAATCTTCATCTGCTGCACCTGAAGAGTCATCTGTTGCACCTGAAGAGTCATCTGTTGCCCCTGAGGAGTCATCTGTTGCACCTGAGGAGTCATCTGTTGCACCTGAATCTTCATCTGTCGCAGCTTCAACTGTTGCATAAAGTTTCATTGGGAGGGTCAATCTTTATAGCCAAAAATGTTTTTTTAAGTGCCAAATAAATTAGAAGTGAAGGAGTTTCAATAAAACCATCTTTTTTGTATCCGCTTTGCAAATTGTAAGAATCAAAGCCGTGGAAATTTCCTCAGTAAGGAAGGGCTAAGATCGAGTGTTATCGAAAATTTTATACTTTTGCAACTAGCAAGAATTAAAACCCGGGAAGTTCATTCGGGTGTTGGCAATATATATGATATGGAGAACGTCAATGAGCGGATCGAAGTTCTTTATATCCCCGATAAGAGATTTACACAAAGTTATACCCCAATTACATTGTAATTCAGCGCTAGACCACATAAATTTTAAGAAAACTTGTACATTTAGTCAATTTATGTGATATATTGGGGGCGGAGAAAGATACGGGCTGATTTATTTATTTTTTTATACAAGGCTCAGGTTCACTTGGGACCGTATTTTCGATTTCGTATAACTCACACGGACCGACATATTCAGCATAAGGTTTGCTAGGAAAACGAAAACCATTATAAGTGGTTTATGGGAATTGTGGGTAGTTTTGACGCGAACTTATCTATTTTGGCAGCACCACTTACAATTAACATGCCACAGGCCAAATACATGCTCCTACTATTTCTATAAGGTACCTCAAATACAATCACCAATAATATGCAGTAAAGTCAGCCGTATGTTCGAAAATTTTGATATTTGAGTTATACGGGAACTTGGTCAAGTTGTATCCCTGTCGTATCCATTTTAGCCACAAAGATACACTGTTACGGCTGCTATATAAATATATTTCTGGCCTAATAATGAAAATAGGAATATTTATCAACGAAAATGGTTTTATTGTTTTTCAAAACATTCTCCATCAAGATTTATACACTTTTGCATGCGCTCAAACCAATTTTCAAAGCACTTTTTCCACTCCGATTGAGACACCTCCAAAACATGGTTTTTGAATGCTTCAACAGCATCTTCTGGCGACGAAAATCGTTGACCATGCATTATTTTCTTGATGTGTGGGAATAAAAAGAAGTCATTGGGTGCCAAGTCAGGGCGCTGGTTTGAGCCGATGTGTGAGAGCTCGCATTGTCATGATGCACAATGATTCGTCTTCTCTTGTTCGTTTTTCGAATTTCTCCGAAGACTTCAGGCAAACAAATGGTGGTGTACCACTCAGAATTGACCGCCCTACGTTGCTCAAGCGGAACAGTCGCCACATGACAGGTTTTGCCGAAGAAACAGGCGACCATTTGCTTCAAAGTGCTTCTTCCACGAACAACTTTCGTTGGATTTGGCTCGTCTTGGAAGACCCACACGGTCTTTGTTTCGGGCTCATACGTCAAGATCCATGATTCGTCACCTGTGACGATCTTATAAACGTCTTTTGAAGCACCGCGATCGTATTTTTTCGGCATTTCCTTACACCAATCCACACGAGCCTTTTTTTGAGCGATTGTCAAATTGTGCGGGATCCAACTAGAACAAACCTTTTTTACGGCCAGGTGTTCATGCAATATCGATGCAATATCGAATGTATGCTGGTGGGAGAAATGCATAGGCATGCCTCTATCTGAAGGTATGTTACATGACGGTCTTGCATTATCAGTTCACGTACGGCATCGATGTTTTCTGGCACAACGGCTTTTTTTGGACGACCCTCACGGAATTCGTCTTTGAGCGAGCGTCGGCCACGATTGAATTCGTTGTACCAGTTTTTCACAGTGCCATAGGATGGTGCTTCATAGCCATACAAAGATTTTAGTTCATCGATGCACTCTTGTCGTGATAATCCACGTCGAAAGTTGTGAAAAATGATCGCACGAAAATGTTCACGAGTTAATTCCATTTTTTGGCCGAGATGAATTTTTTAATTCCCTGTAAATAAAACAATTCACTATTAAATGACAAAACGTTACTCTTTGTATTAGGTTCGTGCGACCTAAGGGATTTATTGCCCCGATTGAACTCATTTTGGACATACAGATATCTCTCTCTGAATTTCAAATTTATATGTGAGATTGACCGATATTTTCCATAAAAAGTTCGTAATTGAAACTTTGATCCACATTTTCGGAATATGTGGACTTGGTCCGATATGAACAATATTGAGTAAAAAAATACAGCCACTAGGATTTCAGCTCGTCTTATCATGAAGATCATTTATATATAAAGGATGATTCATTTCGAGGTTTTTAAAGAAAAAACACGGAACATTCAAATTTAATGGAGAATAATTATATTTATTATCATACGAAAGAACATTCTTTGGCATTTTTAGTTTTAGTTAGGCTAAGTCTCAGATGGTCCATCCGTTGAGTCCAATTTTCGATAGCTCGTTCGAACATTTCGACTGGTAACTGGCGAATGAAACGCGTAATGTTTTGCTCCAAGGTCTGAAGCGAAGCGGGATTGTCCGCATAGATTTTAGAATTTGCATATCCTTACCAGAAAAAATCTAATGGTGTGATATCACACGATCTTGGTGGCCAATCGACCGGCCCAAAACGTGAAATTAATTGCTAATCGAAGTGTTCTCCCAATAAATCCATTGATTGATTGAAGTCATGTGTGGAAAGTAGCGCCATCTTGTTGAAACCAAATGTCGTCGAGATCACGAGCTTCAATTTTAGGCACCAAATAGTTGGTTATCATGACGGGCTAACGATCGGCATTGGCGGTTACATTCTCACCGGCATCATTATTGAAGAAATGTGGACCGATGATTTCACCGGCGCACAAACCACATCAAACCCTTGCTTTTCTGGATGAAATGGCAGCTCTTGAACCACTTTAGGTTGCTTTCGTCTCAAATGTAGCAATTCTGCTTTTTTACATACCCATTGAGCCAGAAATATGCCACATCGCTAAACAAAATTTAGCTCGAAAAAGTCGGATCTTCTTGGAACTTTTGAAGAGCCCATAGAGCGAAGCGATATCGTTTGGAAAGGTACAGAGACCTCAGTTCTTGCACAAGCTGTATTTTGTACGTTTTCAATTTAAGAGCGATGAAAAATGCGCCAAGTAGTTCCATACGTCAGTCCGAGTTGCTGCGAATGGCGCCAAATCGACTCTCCACAGTCTTCGTATACGCGCTACGGTTCCTATATTTACTTCACTGTATGTTGGACGTGCTCTATTCAGTCGAATATTATCCGATAATGAATGCTGGGTCGCAAAATGGATGATGGTGTTGCAAATAGTACACTCAGTAGACCGATAAAGTTGACCATAAGTTGAGTGAAGCGTGCGAAACAAATTCTTTACAGAACGTGAATTTTCGTAATAAGTTGAACGATTTGTAAACGTTGTTTAGACGTATGTAAGTCTTTTCATGTAACATGACAGCTTTACACGACTCACGCGTGATCTGTCAAAAAGGGGTAATGAAAAAAGTACCTCTACTTGGATCACTCTTCATATACTACTATATATCTATATTTAATATTTTTAGGTGATACACAAACTACCGTTAGGTTAACAACATTATTATACTTTGTAGCAACATGTTGAAAGAGCACAAAAACTAAAAAGCACGCTTCTAAGAAGTGAAAAATAATTACTTATATAATCTTGTATAATCTAATTTCGCTGAAAAAAGCGTGAAAGGCTTTGTGCCATATTTTTCACATATTGAGCAAAGCACGCTTTCAATAAGGGAACCAATCGCTTATTATTGTTCTCAGGTTATATTTGTAATTATTTTTACTTTTTATTTTCATGTGCTTTAAAAGCGTGTTTTTCATTTTTTTTTAAACTACTAACTTACTAAAATATAACTACAATGTAATTGTTTGTTGAATTTTTAGTGATAAGTAACTATGCTATATAAGACTAAAGAAACCACTGGGATATCAGCAGTTTAGCAAAGTTCATTTGATTGAGAGGATGAAATTCTTCACGGTATTATTCTTTATCGCTTTCCTGGTTGTCCTAGTTAATGGTATGTTGCACTAGATGAAGGTTCTTTTAAGTTTTTAATATAAAAAATTTCTAGGTCAATGGGGACCTGGTGGCCCAGGTGGAGCAGTTGGCGGCCCTGGAGGATTGGGCGGTCCTGGAAGAGTTGGCGGACCTCCACCAATTGACAGTCCTGATGGTCCCCATGGTCCTCGCCCATTGCAACCCCCACCTCAACCACCATCTTCATCTGTAGCACCTGAATCTTCATCTGCTGCAACTGAATCTGCATCTGCGGCAACTGAATCTTCAACTGAACCTTGAACTGTGGCCAATTAAATTGCTTTCAATAAAAACATGTTGTTTTATCCGCTTAAGAAAAATTTAGTCAGTTTTTAACCAAAACAATAGAAAACTATCTTCCTCTATTCTGTACCTAATCTTACAAAAATAAAAATCAGGATAAAAAGTGCACAACTTGGATTTTTATTTTAAATTTAGGTGTCTACTTCAAAATAATCTAGTTTTCGTAATCCATAGCGTGATTCTGTGTATCCTTGGTGTGGCCGAATGCGTGCTTGTTCACATTTAACCATTGCATTTACAGCTTCAAAACCCTTAAAAATCGGTGCATTTATTAACATCTCTTGGAAACTGAAAACTGAATAATGTCAGGAACTATATAAATCCTCAGGAACTATAAAAATCCTCAGGAACTATCCTAAACTGTGGTTTTCAAAACTTTGGTAGCATTGGACTCTACGATTGATTCAACCTTCTTTCAGGCTAATTAAAGCGAAACAAAATCGAATTAATAAAATATTCGATTTTTTCAAAAAAGCTTCAGTCTTAAGGCTTCTAACAGATTATCCAATCAAAAGGCCGTCATATCGAAAGCTAAGCTTAATATTATGTACCCTTTAAATATGCAATGAGCTATGAACTTGATTAAAGGAGTGAGCTTAGTATTGAGAAGCGTATAACAATTTTCTTCACCTAACGGTTGCTGGTGTGACATAAATCTAATCGAAGTAGATATTGACTTATGTATATAAACTAGCTGACCCCGCAGGCGTTGTTCTCCGTAAAATTATGAGTTTTGAAGTGAAAAGAAAGTTTAATTTATATTGTGTTGAAAATCATTTATTTCCGATTTTTCTAAACTTTTTTTCAATGTAACGCAGCTTGATAAACATTGTTTGGGTTCTGTGAACACTCCATGTATATCCATGTATGTCTCGTGAACACTCCATGAATATCCGGCCGTGTAAAAATATAGCATTTCCAGATTTATGCCACACTCTTCTAACGATTATCTTTTTGTCCGGTTGATTGTCATCACAAAGGAAATTTCCGCTTTCGTTAGAACTCGAATGAATTCGTAAAATTAAGCATTCTGCCCCCTTTTATTCGATAGCTAGGTCACAATAAGTCGGGTTCCATTACATAGTTTCGGCGCATGAAAATTCCGAAACATAATAATGATAGATCCAACTTTGAGACGCAAATGATGCTGCGGCATACCAAACCTCTCCAAAGAATGTAGAAAATCCACTGGATAATTCATGGCTTCGTCTTCATTGTCAAGACGATCGATTTGTATGAGCGCAAACCTCCCGAAATTTGACACAGAATCTTCCAGTTTAATTCATTAACGTCTTGTATTTTTGGCAGCTAAAATTGCGCGTGCACTCAAGCAATCGTAACGATAATTTGGCCAATGTTCGAACAAACATTCGTGATGAGTTCATCTTTCGTTGAATTGAATTGACAAAAGTCAGGTGGAATTGATATCAAATCACTGGAGGTATCAACCGAAATTTGCACATTTCCAATTCTTAGCGAATACAATGCAAAATGTCATCGGCAATGTCATTTTTGTTCGAATCCCATAATTGACGCGGATTTGAAGGCTGACATGTCGAAGTGATCTTCGCTAAAAGTGTGCGAACTTCAGTGGCATACGAAGTAGCTATCGCATCGTCCATCGTTTGATTCCAGTGATTATCATGTTCCAGCAATTGCAATTGCTCGCATACTTCTCAAAAAGTCGCACACACCGTACCATTCACAATACGCAATGACTCAAATGAAGTTGAACCGCGTACATTAATCAATAGCAACCGAGGGTAGAAGCAATCGTCGTTTTTCGGGTGGATTGTATAAATTAATCCCATTGCATTAGTTGAGAACACATTTGGTTGTCAATCTACTACTTGCCTTTACTTTCTGCGTAACCATTTCTTCCACGATGCATTCCATGTATCAATATCAAGGCATTTCCGAAAAGAGCAATGTGTATTTACCTCATATAAAGATTTTCGAATTTTCGGTTGAGTTTGAACCTGGTATTTTGGTCACTATGTGTGGTATCTCATCATTACCAGACCTTCTGCTAGCCGTTTTTGACTTTCCCGCTGACTTAAACTGTTTATGTTGGTCAATATGTATGATAATTTTGGAAAATTAAATGGATGGTAGTCTAAGGAAGCTCTCGCTTAGTGAGTTATAATAGTTCCTGCGACTTCAGTAGCGGGTTTCAGGCTCCTATCTATTCCCTATAGATGTGAATGAAAGAAAATATGATGCGGGTTAATGGCATTTCCTCCAACTATCACTATAAATCATCAGATTCAAATTAACTAGGTATTCTTCCAGGAACTCAAATCTTGCTCTCATTTCGCGCATTGACTAGGCATTGGTAACCGCGGGAGGATACAAAAATCAATCACTTACACGAAGACTTATTAGCTTCTATCACATAGGACATTTTGTCTGATACATGATAATCTCTTGACGTAAATATCATAAAGAGAAACTTTAGCTTGGGACTTCAGCCCAACAAATGAGACCCCTTATCACACTGTATCCATAAAGTATTGACGTACGGATAGTCACGGCAAGTAAAAAACTAAGTTCGAGGAAGAGACTTATATCAAATAAATATGAGCTCGTTTATACGAGTATTAAGAACACAGTCCTTCTTTATCTCAGAGCTGGAGACTAATGACGAGTAATGTCCTTACAATAAGGTCACATCTCGTCACGGAAACACCTCAACTCAGTTTTATTTACAAATGTTGATGTAAAAGTTCATTGTTTCCTTGACGAGCCCAAAGTTTTGGGCTCAATCAATTCTTCAATAAATAAATAATGAGTGGAAGGAAAATTATGAAAGGTAATTAAAGGATATGAGTTAATGAATCCAAATGGTCTCACCAATTCTTTTAGGCAAATAGATAAATGTAGTCCAAAGACATTTACTTTACAAACAACATAACTTTTTTCACTGTTCCGCTGAGGAACAAAGAAAACGGCCAAAACAACTTAAAAAAATATACTTATAAATAGTTTTTACACAAAATCGCAAACCTTTTTATAAAAACAATAATATTTATTTTAATTTTGTTCAGAAAACTAGCAATATTTATCTAAGAAAAGGTTCGTAGTCAGCGGTACTTCGCTGTTCGTTCACAACAAACGTTTGGCTAGTGACGGCCTAATATTTATTATTTATTACGGTACTTTTTGATTACGTTACTTATATTTACGTGGTTACACCAGACATTGTTTTTACAGGTGGTTAAAAGTTAGATGTTTATACCTATACATACATACATACAAACAAAATCTAATTGTTTTTTGAAAATTTGCTGAAACGCTATATAAGGCTTAAGGAACGACTTGGAAGTCAGCAATTTGACAAAGTTCATTCAATAGCAAAGATGAAATTCTTCACGGTATTATTCTTCATCGCTTTCGCGGTCGTCCTAGTTAATGGTATGTTGTATTAGATGAAGGTTGCTGAGTGCTTTAAAATTTTAAAATTAAAAAAATTCCAGGACAACGAGGATTTGGACGACGTGGACATGGTGGTCCTGGTGGACGAGGTGGAAGAAGCGGTGGGGGACCTGGAGGATTTGGAGGTTTTGCAAGAGGACATCAAGGACATGGCGGACAAGGTGGACGAGGTGTAGGCGGTCCCGGAAGATTTGGCGGTCCAGGTGGAGCTGGCGGACGTCCACCATTTGGTGGTGCTGGAGGCAAACCTCATGGTCCTCATGGTCCTCATGGTCCTCATGGTCCTCGCCCATGCCAACCATGGCCTCAACCATCATCTTCATCTGTTGCACCTGAATCTTCATCTGCTGCAGCTGAATCTTCATCTGTTGCACCTGAATCTTCATCTGCTGCACCTGAATCTTCATCTGCTGCACCCGAATCTTCATCTGTTGCAGCTGAATCTTCATCTGCTGCACCTGAATCTTCTTCTGCTGCACCCGAATCTTCTTCTGCTGCACCGGAATCTTCTTCTGCTGCACCTGAATCTTCATCTGTTGCAGCTGAATCTTCTTCTGTTGCAGCTGAATCTTCATCTGTTGCAGCTGAATCTTCATCTGCTGCAGCTGAATCTTCTTCTGCTGCACCGGAATCTTCATCTGTTGCAGCTGAATCTTCATCTGTCTCTGCATAGAGTTCTGTTGGGAGCGTCAGTTTTTATAAATAAAAATTATTTTATCTTGATGTCAATTAAATTAAAACTGAACTGAAAACTTTAAATATATTTCTTTATCCGCTTAAGAAAAATGTATTGAATTCTTAACATAAACTCTGGAAAACCTGAAACTGTATAGAAACAAATTCCTATGGACTGACTTTTCTCTGTGCTCATTCGTGTGATGTGTTGCGTGGACGAATGCGTCCTTGCTGGTTCAGACGCTACACCTCTTGTGGCGAAATCGTGTGTAACAAAAACACTTCGAGAACTATGGCTTTCATGATTGTGGTATCGTTAGACTCTATAATTTCTATCAGTACACTCAATCTTCTATTATGGCTTCGTGTAAGGTTGATAAAATTTTCAGAAGTAAAACAAAATATTATTGGTGAAATATTCAATGCTTTTATTATCCAATCAAAAAAATTTATAAAGCTAAGCTTAATATTACGTAGCCTATAAATATGCAACAAAGTATAGACTGAATTAATGTAGTGCTATTAAATAGTGGGTTATACGTATATGCTCTCGTCACATACGGAAACCGAGCTCTTTAATGAGGTTTTAGTTCTTGTCTTGTCATATTTTGGCCATATTACTACGTTATCTTGCCTTTGGTTACATGGAAACCTGTTCTGAGCTATTCATTCAAGTTAGCTTCTTCTTGGATCGTTTCTGCAGTATTTTCTAAGCCTCAGGTTCGTCTTGAGATGCTCTTGACTTAACCAACTCGTCTGTTTTTTTTCTACTACCGAAATTGTTACAAAACGGTTTCCGGTTTGACTAGTGGAATTAACCTATCAGTGAGCTTGCGGCAAGGCTAGTAATACTGACTGTCTATCTGTTTTCTCCTGCAGTTATTCAACAAAACTCCACAGGTCTTCTCTATCCCTAGTATTTCCGCTTGAAATATGCTAGCTGAGTTTGGTAAACGGATGGAGAGAGAGTTTTTCTAGGTATACTCCTGTCCCTACTCAGTAGTTTTAGATTGAGATAATATTCTCTTCCCTCAATCTCCTCTCCACTCACGTCTAGAGGGTATTCTCACCTAGAAATCACTATTTAAATCTAACCTTGGAAAGATATAGCCTGATCTATTTAGATTTGTTTTAGCTGGCTCAGAATATTGCGACGTCCATAAGGTTTCCTGATCCAATTTCCTACCTCCTTTCTTCTTATTACAGAAAATGTTGCTACTATTCGTATGAAACGTTTATAGACAGTCGTTGCAGGAGCATATCAAGCGCATCAGTCGGACATGATTGAATGGCGGCGGTAACTCCTCTTCAGTCTGCCCTCTTTATTCTCTTAAACTGGGGATCTTATATTTTTTCTTTAATTATGGCTACCAAACCACTGTTCCATATGTAAGAATTGGTCTAATGATAGCAAGAAATTATAATACCACCAAATGGGGGAATATGAAATTAAAGTATTTTGGTTTTATTAATGCATAACAAATAAATCCGTCGTACTAGGGTTAACCCCTAGTCAGTTCTTTGCGGCCCATAGGTGTAACCTTCGTAAGGGTCCTTCGATAAGCTTACTGATTGTAGATGGAAACAGCTGTTACTGCCGCGTTTACAGATACAATGATCACAATCATATGTCTCAGGAACTACTGGACCACTTCTAATGCCAAACGTTATCCCGGAATTCATAAGTAATGTTGTTAAACTCAACGACGTCGGGCCAACTATGCCTATAAAGCACCAGCAAGTCTTTCAAAATAATTTTTTGGACGAATAGGCCCCTTACGGTACGCTCTCTTATCTTATTCTAAAACTTGTCAAAACGGGACCACTAAATATAATACTTCAGATACTGTACATATTTAATTGAAGTTCGCAGAAAATCTTTTTTTTGGTAATAACGTGTCCATGTTTCGAAAACTCGTAAAACCGGCTTTATACCTAAAATAAAGATTTTCGAACTTTTGGTAGACTGTCAAGGCTTTGACTTAATACTACGGACGGATAATAAATTTTCCACTCTACTCTATTTACGGTTTCACCTCGTTGCTAATACATACATATATATATAACGCCTGTGCCCGTTTAGCGTACACGCATAGTAGGTGAGAGGAAGTCAAAGTTATCTTCATATCGGAACCTAGAAAGGAAAACAACTCCTTGCCTAAATCTTATAGACCCATCTGTCCAACATCTAAACGATCACTCAACTGGTTAAAGGTTAGGCAGCCGGCGTACGTCAAAGGGAAATGGATTGATAACATCCTTCATGAGGAGATGGGACAATCGTATGTTTCTTAGGAAAAACGGTGCATTCAATAACGTTAGTATGCCCGCACTGAATTGAACTACCGCTTCATTTGACATTAAACGGAACCTTCTAGCCTGGTTAAGTCCCATACTAACTTGTCTATAATTATATACGTTGGGGTTTTATACCTTCCCTTATAAGATCAATTCTGGCACCCTGCGGTTAGGTATCGGATCCCCACATGCTTTGAGTTACCTTGGTCAATGGGTAGAACTATTGTACTCTCGAGCTCTTTTAAATATCTCAAAGTCATATCAGATAAAAAATAAGCTGGAGAACATAGTGAGAGCTTATGGTCTATTGGCTCTACACAATTGTTATCCACCTCATATGGTGGTATGATGGATGGCATTATCGAAAAAGTATTGTATTACGGGCGCAATGATAACCACGTTACTAAGGCTCTGGAGTTTATCCTCGATATCCGGCAAATACATCCACAAATGAAGTAAGAGGCAATGTTTTTGGCCAGCTGCTCATGGTTTTAAGCCATTGGAGTCAGACCCGGCGTCATCACGGGTTTAGTATCATACACGACCTTGTTAAGGAACTCATGCTAAATTGATAATGCGTCCCAGAGAGAGACTCATGAGGAAGTAAACACAACGTTGTTATTCCCTAATAGGAAATAATGGACCAATGGTACTGTGGTCGAGGACATGAGTATACATATCCACCGACTTATAAAAAGGTGAAATAGAAACAGGAGCCTGCTGTTAGTAGAAGATACATAGCTTGTGACTTCAGTCTTTCAGGCCAAAGTGCCAAATTAGCACAGCAAGTCCATGAATCTTCTAGTGGATTTTCAACCGACAATTAAGGCTATTCTTAGCGCCAATACTAAGTTTCACTCTGTAATGTTATGCAAACATTACTTTTTCTTGAAGGAAATAAACATATACTTGAAACAAGTAGAATTCACATCCACTCTCTAATATCAAATCCTACGTGTGCAGCAAAGCCAGGCCGATCAATCTATCTTGAAGCATGTTCGTCCTCAGCCAAGTTTTCATGCGACAAAGTGTCGAAAAAGAGCATTCAGAGTTCGCATTCGTCACAGGAAGTGTGCAGAATATGCGAAGAAAACTATGAATTATGTTGTAAAGGTCTCTTCAGTTCTTCAACGGTTCAGTAATTGCAGTAGGCGGTAACTTGTTGTCTTTTGACTTTTGCTTCTGCCCTCAATGGCACTGCCAGTAATCAAGTTCACCTTTCAGCTTTAAACGTTGCACGACGTTGTCATTATCCAATAGGCCCTTGAATCTATCTATCAAGCAGTCAATAAGATTTTCCATTTCTTTTCTTTTCAAAGCACATACTTTTTTTTGGAAGCAGCAAACTCAGTTGAAATCCGTCCATTACTTCTCTAGAAAAGCGCACCTTCAAATCTGCGCCGATCGTATCGAACAAAGGAATGTACACTGCGAACCTACTTATATTGTTCTTCGTAAGTTCTCCGGCAAAAAATTTGCGTTTTGTTTGTCGGCCGCAGATTCTTGGTTTTTCTTTGTCAACTTTCAGTTCTGCCGCCATTTTTTTCGTGTTTGAATAAATGGTTCGAAAATGTTCCTTAGCTTTTTGTCTTCCATTTCGTTACGTGACAAGAAGCGTATTTATTATATTTGATGCCTTTGCCAGATCGATCGATTCTTACTGAAGTATCATACTGAGTGAATGAGTTAGAGATTCTAAATTCAAATTTGCAGATGGCTGCGATGAGTATCGTTGATTTTGCTGCTGTTTTTCAACTCGATTAATCGTATTTTAAACGATTTGGAAATACTCCTATTCAGTTTGTGGGAATAACCGGGAGTTACTGCAGCAATTTTCGCTTCTTTTTTTATTTCGTTGAACGCTCTGATATCTGTACAATGTCAGAATACTCGATGCACAATGGTTAGCTGTCAGCTGTTGGCTTTTCTATGATGGAAAACTTTATTGATAAACCGCCGAGAATGCATCAATCGAACAGATCACAGATGAAGCATCAATTTCAAGCTCTCTATCAAGTCGCCTGATTTCAAATTAAGCACAACCCAAAAATTTTGGCTTCAATCAGATCCCCAATAAATAGCAACTGTGGATGAAGGAGAATTATGAGCGAATTGTTTCAAGTGGTCTCTTCAATTCTTTTAGGCAGATCAATTAATTTCTTTTTAGTTAGTAGGTTATTCGTTAACTAATAACATAACTTATGTATTTATTGTTTTACCGAGGAACAAAGAAAGCGCCGACAACAACTTAACCAAATATAGTTTTGTTTACAAAATCGCAAGACTTTCGATAAAAACAATAATATTTGCGTTAATTTCGTTCAGAAAACAAACATTATTTACTCAAGTGCTTTTTTTTTTTTTAATTAGTTTGACGTCCGTAAAACACAGGTTCGTTTTTATTTGTAGATGACTATGAGATACAGAGCTTATAATCCTATATTCTGTCTATTAAGCGAAGTGTTTCTTTGTTGCATCAAAATTTCTTAAAAGTCCTTAGACTAAAGTCTGTTAGTTGGGTTGCGTTGATAGCAGAAACGGAACAGAAACAATGTAATAACTAAGCCTGATTCGCAGCAAATCACTTTACAGCCCCCGAATGTACCATCTAGACTAGTAGTAGATGTATGCCTTTGCTTCTGAAAAAAAAATTTTATTAGTGTTAACATATCAAAGTACTGTTTATTTTGCTCCTTATGCTTCCATCTCCTTCCACCTCCTTAAAGCTGTGCTGTCAACATGGTATCACACTCGATCACCTTGTTGTTTTGATTCTCAGGCCTTTATTTTTACACTTGCTTTTGATAAAGGCTTGCTGTTTCGAATACAAGTTGTCGGACAATGAAGTCCAACATTCATACCTTATGCTTAGTCTGCCGGCAGTCTAATATTTATCTTTATTATTACGTATTATAAATATTTTCCGTAGTTGTTTGATTACAAACTTTTTATATTTATAGAGTTACAATAGTTAATGTTTTCATAGTTGGTCTAATATTAGAAATTCATAATAGTTTATAAATACAATGTAATTGTTTAAAGAAATTTTGGCGAAACGCAATTATGCTATATAAGACTTAAGAAACCACTGAGGAGTCAGCAATTTGGCAAAGTTAATTTGATTGACAAGATGAAATTTTTTACAGTATTATATCTCGTCGCTTTCGCTTTCATCCTAGTTAATGGTATGTTGTGCTAGATGAAGTTTGTTTAGTTCTTTTAAGTTTTTAATATAAAAAATTGCCAGGTCAACGAGGGTTTGGACGACGAGGACCTGGTGGACTAATTGGAAGACTCCTTGGAGGTCCTGGAAGACTTGGGGCACGCCCACTTTTTGGTCCTGGTGCGCTCCTAGGCAGACCTCAGGATCATCGCCCTTGTCAACCCCGACCTCAACCATCATCTTCATCTGTTGCACCTGAATCTTCATCTGCTGCACCGGAGTATTCATCTGCTGCACCTGAATCTTCATCTCTTGCGCCGGAGTCGTCATCTGCTGCACCTGAATCTTCATCTCTTGCACCGGAGTCGTCTTCTGCTGCACTTGAATCTTCATCTCCCGCATCTGAAATTTCTTCTGTTGCACCTGAGTCCTCATCTGCTGCACCGGAATCTTCATCTGCTGCTCCTGAATCCTCATCTGCTGCTCCTGAATCCTCATCTGCTGTACCTGAACCCTCATCTGCTGCACCTGAGTTCTCATCTGCTGCACCTGAATCTTCATCTGCTGCTCCTGAATCCTCATCTGCTGCACCTGAACCCTCATCTGCTGCACCTGAGTTCTCATCTGCTGCACCTGAATCTTCATCTGCTGCACCTGAATCTTCATCTGCTGCAACCGAATCTTCATCTGCTGCACCTGAATCTTCATCCGTGGCAACCGAATCTTCATCTGCTGCTCCTGAATCCTCATCTGCTGCACCTGAATCTTCTTCGGCTGCTCCTGAATCCTCATCTGCTGCGCCCACAGCCACTGTATAAAGTTCTGTTGGGAGTGTTAATCTTTATAGACTAAAAGTGTTTTATTGATTGTCAACTAAATTCGAAATTAAGGAAATTTCAATAAAAATACGATTATTTAGTGCTTAAGAACTTATTGAACTCTTTGCGAAATTTCTGGCAGTAGACGAAAATTGTTCTCCATTATGTACATACGTATCTAAACATGACAGTAAAGGATGTGAGGATAAAGTTGGAGGATAACAACTCCATCGTATTCCGACCATCTTTTTGAATTGCTAGGTAATAAAAGATCTGTCACATAAATTTTTAATTAGAAAATATTATCAAAGAATGTAGCCAAGTCTCGAACTCCAGCTGTAGCGAAGAACTAATCCGAGGTGTACCGCAGGAAATACAAAGAGCTCTTTAGGTATTGTGGTGTGGTTGAATGCGTCGTAGTGGTTCAGCCGCTGCACTTACTGCTCCAAAGTCTTAACGAATAATGAAAGCATTTTGACTGAACAAAAAGACTGGCTCATCGAAAATGTTAATATTAAGCCTATAAATATGCAAAAACATTAGGACTTTATTAACGCAGTTCTCTTAAACAGTACGTTTATAACAAGTTTTTCAATAAGAGCGCTACAAAAGTTTAAAAAGAAAATAATTTTTAAATAGAACAAAAACGGTTTGGGATATCAAAGCAATTCCTGTTGAAAGTGCTTTCGATGCCATTATTATGGAATAGGCCATTTCGTGAGATAAGACGTTTACCAAACTCGGTTTTCAATACCTCTATTTTGCCGTTCGCTGTGTGACTTGTGGCGCCGTCCTGTTGGAAACACATAGTGTCCAAGTCCATACGATTATCATTGAACGGTAGCGATTTCCTTACTGAAGAGAAGTGCCAAATGAGCGGGAAAAATATGGCATCGTTTGAAGTCATTCGGGTGATGCAGACCGTAGAAGAAGCAACGGAGCCTTAAGCTCCAGAAATCTACTTCGGTGCCATTTTCATATTCTATGTTAGTTCATATTTAATTCATGTGCCATCTTTGATCGATGTAAACATATCATTGTACTATCTTTTTGTCTTTAAACGTTGGTCTTCTTTTCGATATCAAACAATATGTTCCTAAGCACGAGCTTGTAGAGCCTTTGCAATGGTTGTGGTCAATAGATGTTGCTTTGAATGAAGGTTCTCAGACCCAGCAGAATTGCATTCAGACCGCAAGTCTAGTGAACTGCGGTCTAATATTTACTCTATTATTGCATATGTATGTATATTAAAAACTACGGTAGTTTTTTAGTTCGCAAATATTTATTTGTCGTTATCTAAATAGAAAAATGTATTCACAGTTGGTGTGAAATATTATGATATTAACATTGTATTTGTTAAAATTTGTTTGTTGGATTTTATTGAAGGTAAATTATGCTATATAAGAATAAAGATTCCCACTGGAAAGTTAGCAGTTTGGCACATTTCATTTGATTGAGAAGATGAAACTCTTTACGGTATTGTTCGTTATCGCTTTCGCGGTTGTCCTGGTTGAAGGTATATACATATCTCTAGGTAACATTTGATAAACCCGATCACGTCTCTTTGATTTACACAAATTCTAGGTCAACGAGAATTCGGACGTCGAGGATCTCGTGGTTTTAATGGATTTCGTGGACTTCGTGGACCAGGCCGACTAGGTGGACGAGGCGGTCCAGGTGGACCAGGTGGTCGTGGCGGTCCACGACTAATCGTTGGACAACCAGGTTTTGGAGGTTTCGGAGGATGTGGTGGTGGCAATCGTCATCGCCATCATCATCGTCGTTCAACCGCTGCACCATCGACTGTCGCACCAGCAGCTTCTTCGTCATCATCTGCCGCACCATCGACTGTCGCACCAGCAGCTTCTTCGTCATCATCTGCCGCGCCATCAACCACTGCACCATCGACTGTCGCACCAGCAGCTTCTTCTTCATCATCTTCTGCCGCGCCATCAACTGCTGCACCCTCAACTGCAGCACCATCAACAGCTGCACCAACAACTGTTGCAGCATAAACTGCCACACCAGCTGCCGCATAATAGCTACCTTAGGAACTATAAACAGTTGATTTGAAGGTTTATAAATTAAAATAAAAGGATTTCAATAAATGCTTCATTAAAAAAAATTGTGAGCCTAGTTGAGCCCTGAAACTACTTTTCTTTAATTTATTACACATAGAACAGGGTGTATCAATCAGTTCAGTTAGCAAACCAAAATCAAAGTTTTTTAATTCGCGCCCGAGCAGTACCCAGAGCGCGAAGTAGTAAAAACAGCCTGAAAACCAAAAAGTAAAGCTACGCGAGTGGTAAAAGGATTAAATTCGGAAAAAAACACACATACAGCCCCCCAAGAAAAGCCTGAGAATTCCTGAAAAGCCTGAATATTCCAAAAAAAAATTATTTACTATTGTGAGATATAAAATAAAGAGGTAGTCTTGTACCACAGAATATAAAAAAAAATAAAAAAATGCTAGACACAGCGGAAGAACAGTTAAAATAAATGAGGAGAGATAATGAGCAAACCGCGCAAACCCTCTCACCTCTAACCCACCTTTAATAACCACTATAGTTAGAGAGGTGATTGAACGATAAACACATAGATCGTAACAGATGGTGAGATGTGTTAGGGAATTTTCAAGACGACCAGGAGAATTCAACTCCTGAAGGAAACGTGTTGAAAGAATCTTTAAAGCGTACGATAGGGTCAAGAACATCTCTAAGTACTTTGTACATACGATTAAGCATAAAATAGTTGGCGATGCTGACACCGCATTGGAGTCATACAACACTCCACTCGAATGGAGTCAAATTCGAAAATATCTCAGGAAGCGTTATTTGGACTAAAGGGACATGAATACCAGATGACCACTCTGGTCCAGCGCCACAAAGATATTCCGACCTTCAATCAAGAAGTTTACCAACTCCTTTTCAATATACATTATTAGACAAAATTTCATGCCTCGACTTAAACGACGAGTCCATAAAGACTATAACCAATTCATATATGGACAAAGCCCTCGACACATTCATTAGAGGGATAAACGGCGATTTATCTCCTCTTCTTAGCATGCGGGAACCGACAACTTTACCTCAAGCCCTATATCTATGTCAAAAACTAGTCAACATGACCTACAGAATTAATCATGCGAATAACACGCATAAACCCAATATTCAACTACCACCACCACCTCTTCGAAACATAATAACCAGAACTTTTTACCCCGAACTAACATATTCGCCCAGACGAATTGTCGACCAACATGCCTTCGGTCGTCAATCAAATCGGTATCCTCAATACTCCACTAATTATATCCAAAATAATCAGGGATTCATACCGAGGTTCAATAGCTATGCGAATATTCCCCATTTTACCGTAGGAAATACCTCCTGTAACAATAGACCGTACTTGCCACCTAAAAAACTGACCCCGATGGAAGTAGAGCAGTCAATACACTCAAGACAGGTTAATTACCAGAATAGATCTAGTGTCTTCCAGAACAATCGAATACAGAAACGTCCGCCTTCCGCACAACTTATGTACTTACCTTCCAAATAAAATACAATAATACTTTACAAAGACATTAGAATTAGTACCAAACAGTATATATGACGGCGTTTCCCACCATAACAATTACGATACTGCAAAACAAGATGAGCTTGCTACTACTCATTTTTTAGGTTAGCGCCGTCTTCGCTGCCCTATTACGAATTTAAAACAAGATTAAAACAATCAGATCGTTGACTATCGCAAGCTCAAATCAGTTACGATCCTCAATAAATACCCTATACGAGCAATTAATGAGGTCCTCGAAAATCGGAGACATAATAAATTATTTACTGTCATCGATTTAAAGAGTGGATTTCATCAGATTCGACTTCGTGAAGCAGATATAGAAAAAACTGTATTTTCCGTATACAACGGAAAATATGAATTTCTCCGGTTAACTTTCGGTCTTAAAAATGTTCCATAGATCTTTATTCCATAGATCTCTAGATGATATCTTTCGTCAACATATGGCAGCAAGATGCTATGTTTACATCGAGGATGTAATAATATTTGGCAAAACTGAAGAGGAACACTTTAAAAATAAAGAATTAGTATTTCCAACTTTAGAAAATGCAAACATGTAAATCCAACTAGACAAATGCACATTTGCAAAGGAAGAAGTAGAATATTTAGAATACGAAAGGGGTAAAAACCAATGCCGAAAAAGTACAAGCGGTAACTTAAGTCCCAGTTCAACAAATTCTCAAGGAATTAAGATCCTTTCTAGGTATGTTAGGTTACTACCGACGATTTATTAAGGCTTGAACTACTATTAAGGCCTGAACCATTAATTGCACTACTAAGAGAAGAAGCTGGTTATAACTCTAAACTCAAAGGAATGGAAATAGAATTAGACAATGAGACCTTATAAGCATTCAATAAAATAATAAACACTTTAGTATCCAAAGATATAGTTTTAGCACATCTAAATTTTGAGAAAAATTTTGAACTAACGACTGACGCCTCCTTCATTAGCAAAACGATAGATCGATAACTTCCATTTCGAGAACTTTAAGCAAGGCCGAAGAGCACTATGTTACCAACGAGAAGGATATGCTTTCTATAATATGGTCACTTAATTCACTTAGGAATTACCTCTACGGTCAAAAAAAAAAATAAAAATTATCACCGATTATCAACTTTTTATGGTACCTATGCCTTAAGCCATAAAAGCACCAAAAGTAAAATGAAGCGATGGAAAGCAATTTTAGAGGAGTACAATTACGAACTAACTTACAAACCTGGTAAAAATGTAGTTGCAGACGTCCTTTCAAAAATACCGATAAAAATAAATTAACTCACACCTACGATTCATAGCGATATAAGCTCAAGTCATAACTTAATCCCTTGTACAGAAGTTCCACAAAATATCTATCCTATTCACTTAAGTAATATTAAAAGCCGATACACCCAAAAATTAATCGAAGATATTAGTAACGAAAAAGAACGGGAGAACGTCTTAAAAGGCAAGAATGTTTTAAGCGTTAAGCTGCTCAGCTATACGAGGTTTGACAATTAAATAATGAGACTGATTTTATTGCTGCGCTTGTGGTAAACCTGTGACCTTGAATTCCTTTTCCCTTCCCAAAGAGTTTAAGGAGGTTCGTGAAAGCGTGGAAGACGAGGCGCGGAGTGGGAGACCAGTCGAGGTGCGGGCTGACGTGAATGCGCAGCGTATTCGCGCATTAATCCATGAAGATCGGCGTTTAACAGTTGGCCTCGGAACTGAGTATGAAGTCTACTATTGCCAAGTACTCGAAAGATTGCGAAAACGAGTCAACAGGGTGCGCCCAGACATCGCTCGTAACCGGATCCTTCATGACGACAACGCGCCGTACCACACCGTACTCAGCGTGTCCCAGTATTTGGCATCTAAAGGTATCGCCGTGTTGCAACAGCCGCCTTATTCGCCCGACATGTCACCCTGTGACTTTTTGTTGTTTCCTAAAACAAAATCGGTGGTCAAAGGAACCTATTTTGAGTCGATTACGAACATCCAGGCGGCCGTGACGAGGGTACTCGCGGACATCTCAGTCGAAGCGTTCCAGAAATGTTACGAAGCATGGAAAACGCGCTGGAATCGCTGTGTAGCTGCCCAAGGCGACTACTTTGAAGGGGATGGCAGAGTTGAAGAATAACTTTCAAATATACTCAAAATTTGTCCTAGAAAATTTTAAAATTAAAGTTAAGGAACGGATATGTTAAAATTAATAACAGACAACAGAGATAGACTGACCCATTCATAAGTTTAACAAGAAATATTATACCAAGTATTTCCCTTCGACTATCGAGTGTAGGTAGACTTATAATTTTTAAGCTATTAGTATAAAGGAGTGGAGATTTAACTTGGAATCTCAATGTAAATGATTTTAATTATTAAAATTTACTTCCGAAATTCAGAGTCAGTTGCCACAACTTTAAGAGCACAACTGCCAATTTCTGGTCGTCATAATCGTCTTGTCAGATCAACAATTGAGCGTCTAGTGGAAAAATTTGAATCCACAGGCTTGCGCCCATAGTGTTGAGAATATTGCCGCCACTAGCGCATCATTTGAGGAAGACAGTCTCTCACAAGTCGTTCTCCGGCGTTGGGCATCTTTGTGATGTCGTTGTGGGGAATTTTCCAAAAAGATCTTGGCCTACATTCTTACAAGATCAAATTGACGCAAGAACTGAAACCGCTTGACCACCAGGATCGTCGTATTTTCGTAAATTGAGCTGAGCAACAACTTGAAAATGTTCCGGATTTTCATCGGAAAATTATCTTCAGCTTTGAGGCTCCTTTCTGGCTGAATGGCTTCGTCCATAAGCAAAATATGCCTTTTTAGTCAGGCAGCAATCCGCACGTACTCGATGAATCACCATTGAATTCCGAAAAATTTACGGGCCGGCGGGGCCATTGGGCCGTACTTCCTCCGTGATGATCAAGACCGGCAACGTTACTGTGAATGGAAATCGCTACCGCTCAATGATAACCGAATATGTAGTAGATTTAAATAACGACTCATGTATGTATAAACAATCTTCTAAAAAGTCGTTTGCCAAACAGCACTGAGGGCAACAACCAACATATCTCAACTCTAGAGGAAATGGGACCAGAAATCTACACATTTAAAAACTATCATATGATATATTAACGTCATACGATACAAATTAAAACAATACAGAAACGCAAGGCCAGCGAATACCATACCCGTTGTTGTAGTTCTTATACGGAATTCTACAAAGGAGCATAGCTCCAGAAAATATTTTTTTATAAAAACCAACACAAAAGTTTATTTACTTATACATATGTACATGTATAAATGATCAGTGAAGAGCTGATTCGATCATTCGGTCCCTTCGACCTTTGGTACTGTTACATCTTCTTCTACTGCATTATCTTCTGCTGCACCTTTTTTTCGCCATACCACCAACTTCTGCGGCATCTGCGGTACCATCCACAGGTCTTTCACAAGGATTTCAAACTAGGAAATATTATCAAAGAATGTACCAAAACCTCGAAATCCCATAATACGACGAAGAACTAATATTTGGCAACTACGGTAGGTATACTGCAGGAAATATACCGAGCTCTTTAGGTACTTTAGTAAGCAAACACCGTCCGATAGGCTTACTCTTCCCTGCGGTCCTTTGTGTTTTACTTCGAAAACTGTGTGTGTTTGAATGCGTCGTAGCGGTTCAGCTGCTGCACTTACTGCTCCGAAATCGTAGAGAACTCGAAAGCACATTTACTTTGGTATCGTTAGACTTTATGAATTGTATCACTCCTCTCTAGCTTCTCTTTAAAGTACGTATCAGGCTAGTTAAAACTTCACATGCAAATCTAAATGCAATTAATTAATATGCAATGCTGTTAAACAAGTTCGATTCTTAAGGGTACTAATAGACTACCGGGTAATCATTACCCGATCAAAAAAACTGGCTTATTGAAAATCTAAATATTAAGAAGCCTATAAATATGCAAAAGGTTTATGTTTATGAACGCAGTGCTCATTAACAGTACGTTTATAATTACAGCTTTCGACATTTTAATGACATCAATATTTTCTAGTATCATTCCTTTTAATGTCAAGTTTTTCCTTCTGGTTATATAGACAGTAGAACAAACAACTAAGCCTTAAGTTCCAGAAATCTACCTCGGTGCCTTTTCCATGTTCGTCTTTGATCGATGTAAACTATAATTATACTTCCTTTTTGTCTTTAAAGCTTGGTCTTCTTTGCGATATCAAACAATAAGGCCCTAAACACGAGCTTACAGAACCTTTGCAAGGGTTGTGGTCAATACATGTTGCTTCAAATAAAGGTTCCCAGACCCAGCAGTCTAATGAACTACGGTATAATATTTACTATATTATTGCGTATGTTAAGAATTACGGTAATTTTTTAATTCGCGATTCTTTGTTTGTTTTTACTTAAATAGAAAATTGTATTCACAGTTGGTGTGAAATATGAAGATATTAATATTTGCTAAAAGTTGTTTGTTGAACTTTGGTGAAGGTAAATTATGCTATATAAGAATAAAGATTCCCACTGGAAAGTTAGCAGTTTGGCACATTTCATTTGATTGAGAAGATGAAACTCTTTACGGTATTATTTGTTATCGCTTTCGCAGTTGTCCTGGTTGAAGGTATGTATCGCTAGGTAACATTTGATAAACCCGATCACGTCTCTTTGATATACACAAATTCTAGGGCAACGAGGATTCGGACGTCGAGGATCTCGTGGATTTGATGGATCTCGTGGACTCCGTGGACCAGGCGGACTAGGTAGACGCGGCGATCTAGGACCAAGCCTAGGTGCTTTTAGAAGACCACCATTTGGTGGACGTCCAGGCGGATTTGAACAACCAGATTTTGGAGGTTTTGGAAGACTTGGAGGTTTTGGAGGTTTTGGTGGTGGGGACTGTCATCGCCGTCATCATCGCCATCATCATCGTCATCATCATCGTCGTTCCACCGCTGCACCATCAACTGTCGCACCAGCAGATTCTTCATCATCATCTGCCGCTCCATCAACTGCCACACCAGAAGCTTCTTCCTCATCATCTGCCGCGCCATCAACCGCTGCGCCATCAACCGCTGCACCATCAACTGCCGCACCATCAACTGCCGCACCAGAAGCTTCTTCCTCATCATCTGCCGCGCCATCAACCGCTGCACCATCAACTGCTGCACCATCAACTGCTGCATCATCAACTGCTGCACCATAAACTACCGCACCGGCTGCCGCAAAATTTTATTCTTAATAACTTTAGTAACTATAAATAGCTGATTTGAAGGTCTATAAATTAAAAATAAAAGGGTTGCAATAAATGGTATTGTTTGTTCCATTAAAATAAAAATTGTCGCCTTAGTTGAGCCCCAAAACTACTTTGGTTTATTTTATTATACCCAGAAAAGGGTATATCGTTTTTGCCACTAAGTCGTCGAAGACCTTATAAAGTATAAAAATGATCAGTGGCAAGCTGACTCGATTCAGCCATGACCGTCTGTGTAACTCGAACCTTACCTTTGTTTTTGAATTTTGCTCACGTCCTTCGACTTCAGAATAAGAAATGTTACTTCGAGATAATTAAAGTGTTTCTTTTTTTTGGTTCGGGTTTCTCCTGGTAATGGTGTTAAGCTAAGCCTTTATAAATGAATATAGCTCGATTATATGTACAAATATCATCTCTGGGTATACCTGTGTGGTATAATCCACATTTAACGTGAATGAATATAAAACACATAATGGAGGTTACATCGCATCCACCATATAGCCCGGACATAGCGCCAAGTGATTACCACCTGTTCTGTCCGTGGCGAACGGCCTTGTTGGTGTAAAGTTGAACTTAAAAGAGGCTTGTGAAAAGTGGCTGTCCGAGTTCTACGCAGATAAGAAGTGGGGCTTCTATGAGGAGGCTATGAAGTTGCCGTCTAGATGAAAACAGATTATAGAATGAAACGGCGCATATTTGAGCTAAATCCGATCACTGTAACACTTTTAATAAAGCATTGAATAAAGAGCAAAAAAGATATTTGACAACCTTATAGAACGCTGTGAACGGCGTTCGGAGTCATAACCATATTTATTTTTAATTTTTGATATAACCCTTTGCGGTGGAGATAAGGTTTTAATAGTTTCCACGTCTCGACTTCTGTTTTTAAGAACATTTTCTAGCACTTTCTGCAAGAGATTACCACGTTGTTTAATAAGTTTATTATACAGTATAATCTCCCTCAATATTTTAACACTTGCTCCAACGATCCTTCAATCTGTGGATCCCATTCTTGAAGTGAGAATTCGGAAGGTCTGCAAAATACGCTTCAACAGCCGTTAAGATTTCTTCATTTGATGAAAAACGTTTGTCACGCATTAATTTTTTGATTTATGAAAATAAAATGGTAGTCGCTGGGGGCCAAATCTGGTGAATACGGTGGATGCTCCAACAATTCAAACTTTAATTCATGGATTTTAGCCATTGTCAAAATGCTCTTGTGACACGCTGTATTGTCCTGATGAAAAAGTTTTTTTTCTTCTGCAAGCCGGGTCTTTGTTTATGAATTTTTTCCTTGAACTGGTTCAAAAGGTTGCAATAATATTCAGAATTAATTTTTTTTACCAGTTTGCAAGTAATCCACAAACAAAATTCCTCTCGCATCCCAAAAAAACGGATGCCATAACCTTCTTGGCCGATTTCCGGACACGAACTCGTTTCGAAGCTAAACAACCAGGTTCACACCACTCTTCAGCCTTTTGTTTTAATTCAGGATCATGGCGATAGACCCAAGTCTCTTCGCTCCAAATGTTGCTGAGAAAGTCGCATTCGAATGTGTTTCCACGTTTCAATTCAGCAACCCAGGTTTCTACTCTTCTTATTGTAGTTGTCGTTTGGACTAGTAGCAACGCCCGCTCTTATCGAACGACAAAGCTTATTGAACAATCGGTAGTTTTTAGTTCTAACTAAATACCAAAGAGGTTGTAGAGCACCAACTTCAAAACCTCTAACTCGAATTCGATGACATATGCAGATGAAGAGCTCCTTTTTAATTGTAAGACTGATCAACAAATACTAAATCTTCAGATGGAAAATTGCTATTCAACATACAATGCAATCAGTGGTGACTACCGATAGACAGTCCAACATATTCGATCAAATATACCGACATGCAACATAGAAAATAACTGGGATAAGGCTAAGGTTTCAACTGAGATTATTTTTGTTCAAATAAGCCGCTTACATACTTGTATATGTATTATTACTATAGAAGGCTGGTGTTGCGGCTGCATTTGATGATTCAATATATCGGCGTCCATAATATATTAGTTTAACTTAATATATTAAGGCTTATTTCTTACCTATTATTAAATTTGAACGTTTACTTAAGAAAAGTATTTACAATAATATTATACAAAGTGATGTCGATCCGAAGCTTTAACATTTTCCCATCGTTTCGGCAATTTGTGAATTACAACTCGAAGAGTGATCTGGATGAAATACCTCATAAACATAATAACGAGCTATTTTAAAAATAGAAAGCTGATTTTTAAGACGGACAAAGGCACCAAGAGCTACTCTATCTCAAGTGGAGTACTACAAGGCTCAGTGTTAGGCCCACTATTATGGAACCTTATGTATGACGGGCTGCTAAGAAGACAGCAACCAACAGACGTGAAACTAGTAGCTATGCGGACGACCTCATGGTGGTAGCAGTCGCCAAACAACTAGCCAACCTGACAAATAAATAAATGTACTGAGTGCTTAAATAGTCTACGCCAATGGTTCTCTTCTATGAGTCTGAAACTGGCGGAGGAAAAAACAGAAGTTTTACTGGTAAGCACTAGGAAGATAGAAGAACGAATAGAGCTCACCATAGGGGAATGCAAGATTACCTCCCAGCCGCAATTAAAGTATCTGGAGGTAATATTAGATTCCAAATTAAAATTTATAGAACACGTGGAGTATACTTCCGCCAAGACAAACAGAATTTATAATGCTCTATCGAGAATGATGACCAATAGAGGCTGTGTGCGTTCCAGCCGGCTATTCTTAATAGCGAAAGCAATGAGTTCCGTAATACTGTATGCGGCACCAGTATGGATACAGGCAATGGATATAAAAGCGTATGCAAAACAAATAATTGCAGTGCATAGGCTTTCTGCAATTCGGGTAATAAGTGCTTTCCGGACTATATCAACCGACGTTGCTGAAGTATTAGCCAGCATGCCGCCCATTGACAACCAGGGAGATGAACTCGAGCGTTTATATCAATTATCAACGCATAAAACAGTATCGGTAAGGGCAGAGGAGAGAAACAAGAGTACTAAAATGTGGCAGGAGCGGTGGAATTCCTCATCCAAAGGGCGCTGGACCCATCGACTTATACCCTACATCCACTTGTGGATAGACAGACGACATGGGGACTTAGATTTCTATCTGACCCAAATTCTTAGTGGACATGGATGCTTTAGAAGCTACTTTTTCAGATTCCACAATGACATTAGTCCGAACTGTCCGACGTGGACAGAATATATAGAAGACTCTGAACATGTATTATTTCATTGCCCTCGATTTTCGAATACAAGGGAACAGCTACACTCGGTGGTAGTTTTACGGTCGACAACTTAACGACACTCATGTGTCAGTCGACTGATAAATGGAAAGCTGTCAGCGTTCATAATGACCAAACTGAGATCTTTTCAACAGACTAGGCGACCGTCAGTCCGCGCAATAGAGGAGACTTAAATGTCTTGTCTCTCCCACGAAGTAATACCTCGCCGTTGGTTCCGTGGGAGAGTCCTGAGTTGGAAGTAAGTTAGGTATAGCGGATTAAAGTTCCGCACTCCGGCTTTCGATGCTTCCCCCTACTATATTTTTGTTTCAATATCTTTTTTATTTATTGAATCTGCTTTTTGTTTTAAAAGCCTAACAATAAGTTATAAAATCTTAAATCTATTTAAAAACTAGACACGCTCAAGCAAGTGATTGAGCTGTTTTGGTGATACATTGCTCCTTAGTACGCGGGCATATCTCTTCTTTTAAGGCGTGTTTGATTGCAGGAATGTACCAAAGCATTAGGCGAAGGGTTTGGGTGATCACGTAGTTTAGATATATATTTAATTCTGCTGTCTTCTACTTCTTTCCTTACCATAGAAATACCAAGGTCTTTATGGATATTTTCATTACACATGTACCATGGCGAACACGTGATTATAAAAAAATGGAAAGACCATGTGAAAAAGGAGCTGTCTACCTTTGGAATTTTCAATTGGCGCCAAACAGCTAAAAGGAAGAACAACTGGCGCGCTGTTGGAAACTCGGCTAAAACTGCGTAAGCATTCTTTACGCAAATAAAGAACAAGAAGTTCTCATATGAACTGTATTCCAGTGAAGGCGCTTTGCACCGACCGCAACCAATGGTATAGTTAGAAGAGACATGGTCTGGGCTATAAAGCGGCTCAAGCAAAATATTTCTTGCTACTGTTTTCCAAATATGGATGGAAAATTATTGCCTTGAATGACGGCTTGAGTGACTTCCAAGGATTCTTTGAGCTCTACTTATATTTGGAAACAATCTTTATAGAGTAATGCATCCAGTTCCTCGAATTCAAACTTTTTTGAGCCGCCCAAGACGTTCTACGCCTTCCATACCGAAATCACCACTTTTAAACTATGCAAACCTGTTTTGGTTTATTAGCTCAGCTAGAGCATGTTTATCATAAACTTCCGCCAAAATACAATTACTTTCGGTTGAGGCTTTCTTCCCTTTAAAGTAATGAAGAAAAACCCCCTAACAATTTTTCAGGTGTAAATTTCAAGACATTGGAAAGAAAACAATTATTGTTGTTCACGCTTTAAATGAATTATATGTATGTATGTATGTCCAAAAAAGTTCGGAGTATTGGAACAACGGTATGTATATATTTGTTGTATAACAATGTGACTTTTAGGCACATCTGAGATCTACAATGAGAATGCAATAATGAAAATACGCAAATAAATAATTTATTTGTTCAGTCTTTTATTGTTGTGGCGATAGTTGTCGGTAATAGAAGAACAAACAACTATTTAAATTTGACAACGGCTAAATAAACACTTGCCTAAGACGTCTTATTTGATTGCGTTAAAAGCGACTATGGCGTCTACAGAGTTATAGTATGTTATGTAAGAATTAACTATTTGTACTTTTCGTTTAGATTCTGTCATATGTTGACAAATATGTTGTAGAATCCTTCATTGAAGATTATAAGCTCTCTTGAATGTGGAGATATGTTACAATATTATAATTAATACCCTTTATGTATGCATTTTTTATAGCTCAAAAGGGTATAAACTGTTATATCTTGATTTTTTTCGGTCAGTTTAAATGGAATCTATATTCTATATTGGTGCGATTTAAACAAGATCGCTGATATCTGATATAATAAAAACGTTTTCCATACAATTACTTGAGTTCGAGTGCTTAGCTTGTATGGCAGCTATATGCTATAGTAGTCCGATGTCGGCGGTTCCAACATATGAGCAGCTTCTTGGTGGAAAAAGACGTTTGCGAAATATCAAGTCGATATCGTAAAAACTTAGGTACTCATTCGCGAATATTCAGACTGACAGATATTCGAACCTTCGAATCGATTCAGCTTATCAGCTCATCATTTATATAAATATACACTTTATAGCGTCACCGGCGTTTGCTTTTGAGTCTTCACACCATATAGTGTGACGGGAATAATGAGGGACTTGTAGAGTTTACTTTACTTTTCAATTACCTACTCAGTCCACAGTAGTACTTGTTGCCAAGAGATATTCTGCGTTGGATATTGTTGTTGTTGTTGTTGATACTGGCTCCAAGATGGTTCAAGTTATGACTGTCAAGAGAGACGGATGAACCAAGTCGCGAATGTGTGACTGTTTGCTTGATAACAGGACTTACTTCGTCTTGTCCTCGTTCACAACCAGACCCATACGCTTCGCTTCTTTATTCAGCGATGAGAAAGCAGAACTAACGGCGTCATTGTTGAGCAAACGCAGCTGTACACTCGTTTAGAAGATTATATCTTTTCTATTTAGCTCTGCAGCTCATATTATTTCTACCAACAAAATATTGAAGAAGTCACACGATAGGGAGTCTCCTTGCCTGAAACCCTGATTGGTATCAAACGGCTTGGAGAGGTCCTACCCTATCCTGACGGCGCTTTTGGTGTTGAACATCGTCAGTTTACACAGCCGTATTTACTTTGCGAAGATACCAAGTTCAGACATGGCGACATTAAGGCAGTTCCTTTTCGTGCTGTCGAAGGCAGCGTTAAAATCGACGAAGTGGTGCTGTACGTCGATCTTCCTTTGACGAGTCTTTTTCAAGATTTGGCGCTTGGTGAAAATCTGGTCGATACTAGATTTTCCAGGTCTAAAGTCACACGGATAAGGTATAATAAGTTTGTTGACTTTCACACACTACGCGCGATAAGACCTTATATGCGAAATTAAGAAGGCTTATTTAACAGTTAGTGGCGTAGATTGTGGGGTCACTCTTTTTGGACAGTGCAAACTTATTATCGGGCATGCTGTCATCCGACCACATCTTGCTGATGCTTGCACTTTGTCAGCCATTCGCCGCCGAACAGCTCGAACAGTAATCCATCGGCCCCTGCCACATTGTGGTTCTTCAGGCGGGTATTTTGGTCTACAGGTCCGAATTACGACCTTTTTGTTGGCAAGTGATAAAAAACATTTGATATTTAAACTCTTGCATCATGGTATAGATATAGGATTATATAAATATAATAGATATAGGATTATATAAATATAAATGACGGCAAAATCCGGGTGACTATTTGTCTCTCCGTCCATGCAAGTTGTGGCTTGAATAAAAATTGAGATCTCTTGATAAGACTTGGTATGCATCTTCCTTTACAACAAACAGTACAATTTCGTAATTCGGCGTAATCAGACTACTGCCACGCATACAAAACGATATTAACCGAAGACGTATAAAGTACCATAACTGTGCACTAAAAGATGTCAAACTATATTTGGCATGGGGGCTTTATTGGAGTCGGGGTCAAAATTGGAAGATGTGCGTACCACCGTCAACTTTCAAGTGAAAACACATATCTTGAGACTTGCCCGACCGATTTCAACTAAATTCGGTATCTGACGAATATTTCTATGTTACAGTGTGAAAATGAGTGAAATCGGACTACAATTACGCCTACTTCCCATATAACACAATTTTTAATTCCATTTGAAGCTTTCACTTTCCAGCATACAAACCAAGAATGAATTAATATGTCAGGATAAAACTAAATACGAATAGAGCACATGAGGTGTGCCACCTTTCGATATAAATTTACGTAAATCGAACCAAAACCGTTCAAGATTCTAGGTACCGAATATGTGGACCCAGTGTTATAGTTGGTTTTCGGAGTGAATCCTATGCTGACAGTAATAGTTTACATATTCTATTTCCAGGCCTTAAGTATAGATCAAAGACTCATCGCCAATAATTATACGTTTCATAACATCCAGGTGTTTTTCGAAAAAATTGTGTGATTTTGGAACCAATCTTGCTTTCACTTTTCTTAGGCCCAAATGATCCTTCAAAATGGTTTTTATTGATCCTTTCGATATTTCAACGATGCCAGTGAGATCTCTGCTGTTAATTGTCGATTCTCAAACACCAATTCCTTACTTGTATTAAAGTATTGATCATCAGTTGATGTTGATGGCTGCCGCGGATGTGGTTCGTCGTCAACGTCTTCTCGACCCTCTTTGAATAATTTGAACCAATCAGAAACACTTACTCGCTAGAAACAATTATCACCGAAGGCCTTTTCCAACATTCTCAATGCTTCGACACCAGACATTTGATTCCGCACACAAAATTTAATGGAACTTCTTTGTTGAATAATTTCACTTATCGTAAAAATCGCCGAATGCACTTTATGTACTTCAGAAAGACAAGCGTTTACTAAACACTAATGATTATTTTGATGTGACATTTGGCACAGGTATCACTAACAGTTATACTACGTTAGAAAAAAAATATTTCCACGAATGGATTTTCGCGCTAAATCTAAATTGAAAAGTCTTACTATTTTTTACTCACAGTAGTATGTTTGAATATCCAAATTATGGAGTTATGAAAAAATTTCAATTTTTTCAAATTTCTAGACCTGAATATCCGCTTACTATTATCTACAAGGTCTGTCGCAAAAGAAACAGAACTTTTTAAATATAACTGTTTATAGTGGCGCGACCCATTGGTGGGTATATGAAATAAAAATTTTGATCTCTTGTTGACATTTCGTAAAAATTTTAAGACAATTTGATAACTACAATCGACGTTATCGATCAAAAAGTGACAGCAGCTTTTGGTCATCGGTCGTAAAATGCATTTTGAACAAAGAGCAAATATTAAATTTTGTTTTAAACTTGGGAAAACGTTTACTGAAACATTTCAAATGATGAAAAAAGTTTATGGTGATCAGTGCCTATCCCGTAGTAATGTGCATGTGTGGTTTAAGCGATTCCAAGAAGGTCGTGAGGACCTCTGTGACGATCAGAAGTTGGTCGTCTTCAGAAGTCAAAAATAAAGTGATTTGTTTTTACGATTCCGAGGGTATTGTACACCGAGAGCTCGATCCAACTGGCCAAACGATTAGTGCTGTGTTTTACCTTGGGGTTATGAAGCGTCTTTTGTGACGCATTCGTCGTGCTCGACCACAATACCGTGAGGCAGGGTCCTGGCGCTTGTTGCACGATAATGCGCCGTGTCATCGGTCGACGCTTGTCACTGATTTTTTGACAAAAAAACTCCATATTAACCATTAATCACTCACCCTACTCACCTGATTTGGCCCCCTGTGATTTTTACCTGTTTGGAGAACTTCATTTGCCCATGAAAGGACACTGGTTTCAGGACATTTCAGCTATCCAAAAGGCGGCGACCGATATTCTCAAGAGCATTCCGAAAAATGACCTTAAACACTCATTTGAAATGCTAATTGACCGGGCTAAACTCTGTATCGAAGCACAAGGAAACTACTTTGTATAAAAAAATATAACTTTTAAAAAATATTAATTTCTTGTTGTTTTTTTTTAACAGTCCTGTTTCTTTTGCGACAGACCAGACAGAGATTTTATTTTTTTGGTTTAGTGTTAGGTATTTTTTTCCTCTGCATTACTGAGTAAAACCGCAAAATGTTACTTTCGTTCGAATTTGAAAACAATGTCTGATTGCAGGTCGCAGTAAGAACAATTTCTTATTATTTGTCACACATGACGGTGGTATTAGGAATACCAAAAACTTCGTTCGCTAGATTACTAAATTCTAGTGGGTGTTTTGATGTACTTACCATAATTTGCAAAATGGTTTAACTGAAATGTTAAATGTTTAAACTAAGAAAAGGAAATATGGAAGCATTTTCAAGTTCAACAGCATTTTATTAAAGTTTATCATATACGTATGGTTCAAAAGATATTAACTACAAAGATCCAGCGGTCTAAGTACAGTTCTTCGGTCTCTGCTCTGGTAACTCTCTGGTAAAATCAACTTAGTTAACAACTTTCTAAAAGAAAGTTGGTATGTTAGTTACCTTATGCTAAATTTCACCTCAACAGTGTTTATTACTTTCTTGACATTTTTTCCGGATAGAAATATATTTATTTATAAGTATTTACATACATATGCAAATACCGGTTTGCACTAGCATTTCTCACGTTTTCGTATAAAAACTGTTGTATTTACTTTTAATACGTGTTAATGTATATATATATGTATATATATATTTAATTAGCTGTTACGCTATATCCACCACGAATTCGAAGAAAGGAATTTAAGAGAGACAGGTGATAGGAAAAGGAAAGGTACTCTCTGGTACATGGAACAACTGAAAGCTTGTAGATCAGAATCAAGATCATCCGTTCTATTGAAGGAGCGAAGGACATTAAATATTGAACATTGAATGGAACGTTTTGCTTTAGTAGTTTCGGGCATAAGTCTGTCTTGTAGATAAACTGTGTTAGATCCATCAAAATTCTTGGTTTTAAAGAAGACATTGTAAAGATATACGTAAGCAGCTATAAACTGGAGGTTTACCACACAATATTTTTTTGTAACAGTTCTGGGTATGAGTGATCTTGGTCGGTTTTGTTCCCATTCTTTGGATTGGTTATAGTTTTGAACGCATATTTATTTGATTCGCCTAAATCTAAGGTAGAAAATAGTTTACCTTGAATGCCTTGGTCAGCTATAGTTAGATTTAGAGCATCCCTTCTGACTGTTTCTAGGGATCATCCAATATTCTACAGTCGAGTTCAAATTTCGTTTCGAAATGCCATAATGTTTTCTTCGGCTAAAGAACTTTATACTTTATTAAAGTACGGCGAGTTGATAGCCTCCGATTGTGCATATACGCGCACTTGTCCCTCAATGTTTAAGATATCGATCAGAAATTTTACGCACATCCTTTTTTCCTCAATAAACTGCTCATTTGTTAGAACCGCCCATAGCGAACCATTGGAAGATCGGATTTAAGTGCTTGTATGAAAGCATTTTCATTTGACGAGATGTCTTTCCGAAAATTTGACAATGATTATTTGTCTAAGGCCATGTTGGTGTTTAGATCAAATCAATATAACTTATAGCTGCCTTATGACTAGACGATCAAAATCAAGTTCTTGTAAGATATCTTAGGTATTTGTGAATGGTATTATAGCTTCGCTGCAACCGAAGTGAACGTTGTTTTTTTGTTTATTATGAAATATATTGTAACAAAGGGGAAATCTGCGGAAGATTTATGGCCCGATGGGGGAAGCAGAGGAAGTTATTTTTGAAGAATATAATGCACCAAATGGAGGACCCTAAATATTCCAAGTCGCCTCAAAACGACTGAAGAAATCCTAAAAAATTTTTCTGGGGTTTTAAATTCTCTGTCGAGAGACAAACTCGCTTTAAAAGACTTTTTTAATTTTAAAAAAGTCGATTCACCATCTTTCGAATAGTAATGACATCCCAAATTTAGCCGTCCTCACTCGTTAGATGGAAAATGATATGTTCTCTATCCTTAAAAACTTATGCACGTGTATGAAATGAGGGTAACAGTTCTTACGCCACCAGCCGCTTACGCCAACGGCCGTTTACGCCATTTGGTTTTGAATCTACCTCAGCGGAATTGCGTATTTCAAAATGAAATTCACCAAAAGAAATTTGTGTTAGAAACGAAGTGATGTATATTTTTGGAGCCAGAGATTAAACAAAAACACTTTGTAGTCAAATATCGCAGCTATCAGCTATATACTACAGGCACTGTGTGCTAAACAGTATACGCAAGTGTTTTAAGAACGTACTTTTTAAGAGCAAATAAATGAGTTAAGTCAACATTAGGCCACAATATTGTGCGCCAATTCTACTTACTTATTTCGAATATAAATTAGCGAAATTTTAACTTGAGACAAAGTAGTTTTCGTGCCTTCAATCCGACAACAACTGCATATATTTGGTTAAATGAGGTTCTTATCAGCGGCTTTTTTCTTATTCGGCTTGATAGCTACCAGCAATGGTAAGTTGAGATTTAATAATATACGAGTCTTTAGAAACATCTAAAAATGTGAGCTTTATGTTTATAATCTTTAGGCCATCGTTCGAGACACTCCAGATCATTTGGAATTAATTTGAACAACCGCCCAAAACCAGACAGACCAAGTGTACCTTCATATGGATCTGCATATTCACTATTGCCAAGTCCTCCGAAAGTACTTGATCAACTCCCTGTAAAACCCAGTGACTATTCCGATATAATTAGTATTCCTGTGGAGGAAAGTAACCCACCAGTAAACCAACCAAGTCTGCCGACAGCATCTAGAGAACCGTCTCCATGGAATTTTGATTATCCACGCAGACAGGGCGGTAATTTATATGGTGGACCATGGTATTGGCAAGGTTATCCTTATTCATGGAATAGAGGTGGTAGTGGACAATCGCAATATCCAACCGGAGGAAGTGGACGTTCTCCATGCGATAAACATCGTTCTTCTAAAAATGCTAAAAAAACACCATGGGGCAAACATCACAAATCTAAGAGTGATAAGCGGACACCATGTGATAAACATCACTCGTCAAAGAAAAGAAAACCATCGCCATGTGACAAACAAACTCGACCACCAAAACATGACAGGCATCCACCTTGTCATAAATGTAAACCAACCAAGCGTCCTTACCCTAGTAAACCAGTAACACAAACAACCACTGTTGCACCAGAAGCAACCACGCAACAATCTACACCACCTCAAAAAAGCACTGCAGTGCCCGTAGTATCCACAAAAGCTCCAGTGGAGTCAACAACTCAACCAAAAGTCGAAACCAGCACACCAGAAATAAGCACAACTGAAGTGCCAGTAGAAACAACAGAAGCTTCGGTAGAGTCGACTACTCAACCTGAGGTCGAAACTAGTACAGCAGAACAGCCCAACACAAGCACTGAAGTGCCAGTAGAAACAACAGAAGCTTCGATAGAGACGACTGCTCAACCCGAGGTCGAAACTAGTACACCAGAACAGCCCAACACAAGCACTGAAGTGCCAGTAGAAACAACAGAAGCTTCGGTAGAGACGACTGCTCAACCTGAGGTCGAAACTAGCACACCAGAACAGCCCAACACAAGCACTGAAGTGCCAGTAGAAACAACAGAAGCTTCGGTAGAGTCAACTACTCAACCTGAGGTCGAAACTAGCACATCAGAACAGCCCAACACAAGCACTGAAGTGCCAGTAGAAACAACAGAAGCTTCGGTAGAGACGACTGTTCAACCTGAGGTCGAAACTAGTACATCAGAACAGCCCAACACAAGCACTGAAGTGCCAGTAGAATCAACAGAAGCTTCGGTAGAGACGACTGCTCAACCCGAGGTCGAAACTAGTACACCAGAACAGCCCAACACAAGCACTGAAGTGCCAGTAGAAACAACAGAAGCTTCGGTGGAGTCGAGTACTCAACCTGAGGTCGAAACTAGCACACCAGAACAGCCCAACACAAGCACTGAAGTGCCAGTGGAAACAACAGAAGCTTTGGTGGAATCGAGTACTCAACCTGAGGTCGAAACTAGTACACCAGAAGATCCTAAAGCAAGCACTGAAGTATCAGCGGAAGAAGCAGAATTACAGAAAGAGAGCACGACTCTATCTGCAGTAAACACTACCAAGGCTGACATACCCGATGCAGAAGAATCTAGTGCGAGTACTCCTGAATCTGGAAGTCTAATCGTAAGCACTACACAGTCTGAGGATAATACTTCGGCGCAAGTTACAGATTCAGTAGAGTTAACCACCCCTCAATCCGTAAACATTTCAACTAACTCAACAGTAATTCCTCCACAACATGATGAGCCCGAAGTAAGTACTGTAGCAACTGAGCAACCAAGTGAGAGCTCCTCTCAGGCTGAATCTGAAGTAACTACTGTAGCAACTGAGGAACCAAGTGAAAGTTCCACTCCGGCTGAATCTGAAGTAACTGAGGAACCAAGTGAAAGCTCCACTCAGGCTGGATCTGAAGTAAGTACTGTAGCAACTGAGGAACCAAGTGAAAGCTCCACTCAGGCTGAATCTGAAGTAACTACTGTAGCAACTGAGGAACCAAGTGAAAGCTCCACTCAGACTGAATCTGAAGTATCCACTGTAACAACTGAGAAACCAAGTGAGAGCTCCTCTCAGGCTGAACCTGAAGTAACCACTGTAGCAACTGAGGAACCAAGTGAAAGCTCCACTCAGGCTGAATCTGATGTAACTACTGTAGCAACTGATGAACCAAGTGAAAGCTCCACTCAGCCTGAACCTGAGGTAACCACTGTAGCAACGGAGCAACCAAGTGAAAGCTCCTCTCAGGCTGAACTTGAAGTAAGCACTGTAGCAACTGAGGAACCAAGTGAAAGCTCTACTCAGCCTGAATCTGAAGTTACTACTCTAGCAACTGAGGAACCAAGTGAAAGCTCCACTGAGGCTGAATCTGAAGTATCCACTGTAGCAACTGAGCAACCAAGTGAGAGCTCCTCTCAGGCTGAACCTGAAGTAACCACTGTAGCAACTGAGGAACCAAGTGAAAGCTCCACTCAGCCTGAACCTGAAGTAAGTACTGTAGCAACTGAGGAACCAAGTGAAAGCTCCACTCAGCCTGAACCTGAAGTATCCACTGTAACAACTGAGCAACCAAGTGAGAGCTCCTCTCAAGCTGAACCTGAAGTAACTACTGTACCAACTGAGGAACCAAGTGAAAGCTCCACTCAGGCTGAATCTGAAGTAACTACTGTAGCAACTGAGGAACCAAGTAAAAGCTCCACTCAGGCTGAATCTGAAGTAACTACTGCAGCAACTGAGGAACCAAGTGAAAACTCCACTCAGGCTGAATCTGAAGTAACTACTGCAGCAACTGAGGAACCAAGTGAAAGCTCCACTCAGCCTGAACCTGTAGTAACTACTGTAGCAACTGAGGAACCAAGTGAAAGCTCCACTCAGGCTGAATCTGAAGTAACTACTGTAGCAACTGAGGAACCAAGTGAAAGCTCCACTCAGCCTGAATCTGAAGTATCCACTGTAGCAACTGAGGAACCAAGTGAAAGCTCCACTCAGCCTGAACCTGAAGTAAGTACTGTAGCAACTGAGGAACCAAGTGAAAGCTCCACTCAGGCTGAATCTGAAGTAACTACTGTAGCAACTGAGGAACCAAGTAAAAGCTCCACTCAGGCTGAATCTCAAGTAACTACTGTAGCAACTGAGGAACCAAGTGAAAGCTCCACTCAGCCTGAACCTGAAGTATCCACTGTAACAACTGAGAAACCAAGTGAGAGCTCCACTCAGCCTGAACCTGAAGTAAGTACTGTAGCAACTGAGGAACCAAGTGAAAGCTCCACTCAGGCTGAATCTGAAGTAACTACTGTAGCAACTGAGGAACCAAGTGAAGGCTCCACTCAGCCTAAACCTGAAGTAAGTACTGTAGCAACTGAGGAACCAAGTGAAAGCTCCACTCAGGCTGAACCTGAAGTAACTACTGTAGTAACTGAGCAACCAAGTGAAAGCTCCACTCAGCCTGAACCTGAGGTAACCACTGTAGCAACTGAGCAACCAAGCACTCCACAACCTGAAGAACCAGTTACAAGCACGACCGTACGGGATTTAAGTACAGAAACTAGTTCCGTAGCAGTACCCACTACAGTTAAACCTTGTGATCCAAAACCAGGATGCAAATGCGGTTGTTGTCAACGAGTGAAGACGCTGGCTTTGTTGATATATTCATCTGTAGAGAGCGGTAATGCCATTGGCAGTAAGCAACCGGATTGCTCACAAGGCTGCGCCGATAAAGCGCCTCTTGATTTATTCTCTCAACTTATTGCCAAGCTCAGATAAAATCAGAGCTTATAATAAGATGCAACTTTTATGAAATTTTGAAAAGTAAAAGTAAATATATATACAAGTATGCACATGTAAATTATTATATATTCTGTTAAGATATTATTTATAAATCTCTAGATTTGTATATATATTAAGATCAGGTGTTGGAGGCTAATTAGTTTACATTTTATTTAACCATCGACAAAATCATTTTGTGGTTATATTTCACTAGATACGATAAAAAAAACGATTTAAGGATCAATAAATTGAAATTTTTTTCCATGTACAAGTTGATTTTTTTAAATAGTTCGGACCGCTTCTACCGATGACAGAGGTGGGAATATCAGCGATATCAGATGTAGTCATTGTTAAATTAATGAATTCAATTTGCTGTTGTTTTAAGGTTGCAGGTCCCTGGTTCTCACTTCATTCAACATTCAGAGGAATTATTTAATATTAGAGTTAGTCACGTTTGCAGATTTGAGATGCTTAATCACGTTTTACAACGGACATCTTGTGATATTGTATAGGTTATGTTGCGTCATAGGGTTGACCCTAATCAAAGGATTTCACTTTTGCAATGTTTGTCCTTTGCTTTACTCAGGAATCTAATAGTGGAGCACTATATCCTCTTAGATCGATGAAGCGTTCTGAACTTATCAAAAATTTCTTCATTCGGTTAATATAAATCATAGCTGGAGTCACCGAAGTTGAGTTCATCGACTGGGAAATAGAGAAGAAAGTTCCAACGCGCTTTTCTCCAAATAGCTTCGGCAAAGTACATCCCACAAAGTATTTAGTGCATTTTTTGGAACAGTGTCCAGTCAGAGCACCTACAATTGCAGTAAGATTGACTTTGCTAAGAGCAAGTAGTTTCGAGGATCTCCAACGGTGCACTGTGGTCCAGAAGGATTTCGCAGCTGCACAAGTTCTGGTTTTTGAGCGTTTGCCGAGCTTAGTAGAGATCCACAAGATCCGCTAAAACCCAAGACGACATCGGAAAACCGACTCGTTTCCAATCGGTTGAAGTTGTGTAAGGGTGCCTTTTCTAGCTAGCTGATCGGCTTTTCAGTTTCCAGCGATTCCGCTGGGCCCGAGCTCTCATATAAATCTATTGCTAACTCCTTGACTAATTTTGAGCGCACAGCCAGCGACTTCAAAGCAAGTATAGTCGATCGGCTATCGAATTGAATGCACACCTCTTTGAAGGAACTTCAGAGCAGTACTGAACACTCCTAACTTGATGGCACTCCTTGACTACTTTTGAGCGTACAGCCAGCGACCTCAAAGCCAATATAGCCGATAGCTCCTACTCTCCCTTGAGAGAAAACTTACTGCGCCCCTTTTACAACAATTTCTTCGCCCACAGCACACAAATTTGTCGTAGGTGTGTAAGTCGAGAAGAAACCGCCAAGTAGAAAGTCTTACGATACAGTGATCTCGGTAGTTTGTAAGGAAAGAATTGCAAATTTCGGTGTGTCAATGTGCGGTGCTCTCATATATCGAGCTTTCTTAAGTCTAATATCAGCCTTTGTCGCAAAGCACTTGGTAACTATGTATATCTCTATTTTTGGTACATCATAAATGCCGATGAGAGCCGCGCTTTGAACACGCTCCAACTGCTTACCCAGTGCGGTTTTAGTTGCGCCCCCAATCAAACAACAGTGAGATAAAACATTGTTGGATTAACTACAGTTTCACCACCTTTGTTGAAATGTCACACATCTTCGCAATTGCAATTCCTCGTATAACGGTCGATGCCTTCCTTACCTTCTCCTCAATCTTTTGGCTTCCTATCAAGGATAAACCCCAAGTACTTCACTTTGTCCACCAGTTGAGGAATAGAGGCTACCAACGAGAGGAGAGTAACTTCAGGTGTTTTGTGCCTCCTAGTTAAACAAACTTGTTCAGTTTTATTTGGATTTATGGCTGATCCATTTCTATATGCTCACTTGGTTAACATATTTAGGTACCCTCAAGTGAGATCGACAACGGTGTTTAGGCAATTCATGGTGGAAAAGCAGTTGGGCCAATTGTTTTGCAAATGGCTTCGCCACTTCTTCTGAGATTAGATTGATAAAAAGAATACTAGCGAGGTCTTCACCCTCGAGTTCGAATTTTAACTTTATGTATTTTATTTTTATTCTAAAACTTATAGTGTTCTTTCGTACATCAATTATTTACAGGATTTAGGAAAAAATATTATACTTTCCTATTTAAATTCTAGAAGTGGAAGTTCAAACTTGTGTTCTTTTCAAAATTAAATTACATTTCTCCCTCTCACATCCGTTACTATATACTATATGACGCACATTATGTCAGGTGATAGAGCTTCGTATCGCCGACAATATCCACGTCGCTGCCGTCATCATCCTCCTCCTCGTCATCATCCACATCCGAGTAATCGTCCGTGGAGTAATCATGTTGCAGAAAGCCCATTGCATTCTCCAACTGACCACCTGAAATATTGCGCAACATTTGTAAATGTTGCTGATGCGACGCAACATTGTGACCGCCATGCAACAGTTGGGAATGCGTGCCGCCACCACCCAGCGAGTCGCTGCCATTATTACAAGTATTAGTGTTGCCACGTAATTGCAAGTGTGTTGGAAGTGTCTGCGCGTGTGGGTGTATACTTTGTTGTGAATGCGTTGCGTGTTGCTGTTGTTGTTGCTGTTCGCGCGCATAAGCCTGCGCGGCAAATGCCTTTTCAACGCCATTTATATTGTCCGTGCCATTATTACTGTTACTCGAGCTCTGTTGCATGTGGTTGTTGTTGTTATTGTTGTTGGTGTGGCTACTGGCATTTGTTAGCGTCGCATTATTGCTGCTCTTTGCACTGTGACTGCTGCTGCTGCCGCTGCCGTCCGAACGTGAAAAGTCAACGGGTTCTGCGAATGGAATGCCAAACAAAAGATAAAGAAACAATTTTAACATTATTGTTGCAGTTGTAGAGAAAGTTTTTCATTGTACTTCCTTGGAGTTTTCGTAAATGAAATTATGTGAAATATTGTCAATTTAATTGGCTGCAGCAGTGCAACGTTGTTGGACAAGAAAAGTTTTGTTGAGTTTCCAAAGTACCAAGACAATATTCTCAAACTTTTGTGGTAATTTTTTTCTCTTTTTCTACATTGGAAAGGCAAGTGTAAGAACTTGAAGTTTCTTCGTTTGACCGCTATGAACGTGCTGCCATACCGTTCAACCATATTCGATTAAATTATGAAATTGTTTTTGGAAATTTGAGAAGCTTTTAAGACGTTTTGAATAGGAGATGGTGTCAAATTAGTACTAAACGACATATGGTTCGTAAATACTGCGTTTCAAAATTTTATTATATTTAAGAAAACGAAAAAGGGCAAGATTGAAATATATAAGGTCCCTATTTAAACACCCACTCGTCTCATATCAGTTGTTAATATTAGGTGTAGTAAGAAAAAAATTCCAAAATTTCAAATAAATATCTTTAATACTCTGTACACTAGAGGCCCGCTAATCCGGACATGGCCTAATCCGGATTCCACTGTGGATTCCTTGTAATCCGGACAGACATTCTCTATCCGTATTCTCTAATCCGGATCACATGTTTATTATTCACTACATTCGCTTTTATGCTTTATTGGTTTAAGTTTTTTTTGTTTTTTTTTGGAACAAGTGTATTATTTGTTATAATAAACAAACAGAAATTTATAAATATTTTTTCCTAATACATAGTTCTGATATGTCTTTGGTAATCCGGATTACCTTATATTCCGGATAGGGGTCGGTTTTAAATGATCCGGATTAGCGGGCCTCAACTGTATCTCTCAATGTGTGAGTGCGTTCGGATTGCGCTATATGGCGTTGGAAAACAACACTCGTTATGTTTTTACATGAGTAAGGGAAACCTTTTCCACTTTAGTCGGGTTCGAGATCAACCACAACCGGAGCCCGGCCGCAGTGCGACTCCACACTGAATTGAATTTTCAATTCTAACTGCTTTTAAGTTTAAACCAGAACCACCACGAATCTCCCCAAAGTGCCAAACTTAATGATTGGAACGAACTCCAAGGGCTAACTGCTCCCCGTGGTACAAAATTTAAGTCTCCGGTCAGAATTTGTAGCTTCTGCTACTACCAGTTGAGCAGCCATCAAACTTAATGACTGGTGACATTTGTCGCTTGAACTTCAAATGTCTTTTCATTAGAACGAATCTTATTTAAAGTCTATAATATCAGTTCAAGCTATTTCTGACAAGATAATGCTGAAATTTCGAGGCCAATAAAATAACAGACATAGTCTTACGACAAGCATACCTTACCGCAGGTAAACTCTACCCCTGCCCGCAAGGGTAATGACCTTAGAAAAATAGGATTTTCTAATAAAATATTTTCTCAGACATTAGTGTGATTGCTTGACTCTGAATTGTTTGAGAACGCGTCAAAGATGAACACCAACAAAGAGCAAATACACCGTAGTTTACAGTTTTTTTCGATAAAGTCGAAAGTCGATAAAGTCGGCTTGCCGAAAATGCGAATAGTGTTTGTGGTTCTGATACTGTGAGAGCCAATCAAGCGCAAATTTGGTTCCGTCAATTCAATTCTGGTAATTTCAACGAAAGATGCAAAACGCTCTTGAAAACTAATTGTCGATAAAAAAAATGTAAATCTTCGAACCTAACCGTCATGTGAGCACTATTCCCATTGCCCGGAACCTAAACATTTCACAGAAACCCGTTTGGAACCAATAAAACAAGGCTGAATACAAAAATACCTCGATATGTGGGTGTCACATGAGTTCACGTAGGAAAACATTATGGACCATATGTAAGTCACTGAATCGCAATAAAATTAACATATCAAAGGTCAGCAATTGGACCGTCTGAAGCAGCAACTTCCCAGAAGCAGTCAGCTTTGGCCAATAGGAAATAAGATTGTGTTCTATCAGAACAACACAAGATGACGTCAGCAGTGGTTCGATAGAACTCTATGAGATTTATAACCATTTAAACTTTGGATCTCTTCCTTATAAAATACGGATGATGAAATGGTCGACAATTTACTACAATGCCACAAAAAAGATGATTTCAACATACGATCACATTTAATATGGCGTCCTGAATTTGAAGTGTTTTAGCGATTTAAAGCTCACCCGAATAACTGGCCAGTTCAAAGAGCAACCAGTATATATTCAAAGGATCTAGCCATGTGTAGAAATTCACGCAAGTGAGGCAAGTTCTCTGAGCGCCATTCACTTGGGAGTAGCCAAAAACGATTCTTTTATATATGTATGTATCTTCTGGGTAGACGAAAAATACCACTCAGGGTTGTGCGCTGGGTTTGGGACCCGCCACGTAAAAAACACTCCCAATGAAAAGAAGAAAGCAGCCTCTGATGAGCGACATACTTTGGAACGAACAGGGCTGCCTTTATGTCGCTATGTCTGAACTTGGTATCTTCGCAAAACCAATACGATAGTGTAAACCCACGTTGAGCAATACCAAAAGCTCCGACAGGATTGGGAAGAACCTCTCCGAGCCGTTCGATGCCAATTGAGGTTTCAGACGAGGCGACGCCGTATAGAGCGAATTCTTCAACCTACTGCTGGAGAAAATAATTCGAGCTGCAGATCTGAGTAGTGAGGCTACAATCTTCTACAAGAGTGCACAATTGCTGGCGTACGCCGATGACATCGATATATCGTTGGTCATAACAGCCTCGCCGAAGTAAATGGGTCTGGTAGTGAATCTGGGCAAGGCGAAATATCTCCAGACATATAGACATAGTTCAGCGAATTAAGAGATGGGTACGCTGGCTGCGTTAAGTCGTCCGAATGGATCAAACACTACTGCTCTGAAGGTATTCGACGCAGTGTCCGCCCGGGGAAGCAGAAGAGAAAAAACTTCACTCCGTCGAAAAAACCAGGTGGAGAAGGACCTGGCTACAATTGGCGCCAAACAGTGAAAAGGACGACTGCGCCCTCTCGTAAATTCGGCTATAACCGCGTAAAGTCTTCGCCAATAAAAAAGAAGAAGATAAATTTTATTACTTTCAGATTTTGAAGGCAAAGTAACAACAAATATGTAAAAAAGGGAAGAAAATATTGAAGAGTCTACATTAACGCCCTTCAAGCAGAAGTGGAATATGAGAAAACGGTGGCGGGCATGTCACTTCTCTTGACGAACTACTGTCAAAATACTGAAAGTTAAAAGCAGCTATTATTATGGTCCAATCCAAAATCTATCCCCGGGAAGTCGTAACCACTTGGGAACATTTCAAATTGCTTGAGTTCTTTAAAGGATTATTGGCGTTTTAATCCGAACTTGTGATACCGACTGTCCGGCGATCTTCAACCAAAGCGTGCTATATCGTTCGATTTTTCGAATTTTTGAGATCGGAAGAAGAGAAACTTTTAATAAACACCATAATTGTTACGATAAGGCAAAATGTTAAAATTTTGAATCTCATATTCCCGAAGACAAAAGTTCAAAATTCAGTCCTTAATTAAAGTCCTTAATAACTTTGACAGACGGCAGCGTTAATCCGGATTAACTACACACTTAATCAGATCCAAATTTGTAGGTGACAAACGGCAGCTATGCGAGTTTGAAACTTTCGTAAACGTCATTTTTATAATATTATTAATGAAAATGGATAGAAGATAAACATTGCGGTTGTTAGCTGACCTATTTTTACAAAAACATTTTTTATTACAAAAACATATCAATACGTTGTTTTTAAAACTGCATCATAACATCACATCATGAAGATTTGAAAAACAACTGTCAATGTTTTCTATTTTTTATTTAGAGTAGATTAAAATTGGCAATTTTTGACAATGTTGCCAACGAAAATGCAGCTAACTCTCCAAAACTTTGAGGATTAAATGGGAGTCTGCAACAGAGCTATCTTCACTAATTCCGTAATTAATCCGGATTAATGCAGTTAACGCTGCCGTCCGTCAGTGCTGTAGGTACATATAAGGGGATAGACTACTAGATCTACTTGTGTATGAAACGCTTTTAACAATACTGGGTTTCTATCTATACCCAACAAAAGTTTATTAAAGTACTCACCATTAGTATTGTCTCGCCGTCTCAGCTGTTTCTTATGCTTCATGCGCCGATTCTGAAACCATGTCTTCACTTGTGTCTCACTTAGACCCAAAGCGGTTGCCAACTCCACACGTTCCGGCGTCGAAAGATATCTTTGAGCTTCGAAACGCTTCTCCAGCCCTGATAATTGTGGATCGCTGAAGACCGTGCGCGCTTTGCGGCGACGACAGTGACGCAACGCGTTCACCCCCATACCTAAGCCTAAAGCCAGTTCAGGCACACAACCGGCGCCGCCAAAGAGGTGTCCACCACCGAAAAGACTTGCTGGAAAAATGAAGGCATATAAATAGCGACAACAACTTAAACATTTTCCGATATACATATTGATAAATAGGGGTGCATGTGTTTATTTTTTTGTATTTAAGTTGCATAATTGAATTTCGTTCGGTCAAACACCCGAAAAAGTTTGGTGTCTCTAATTTGTGTAGAGATTTTTCAAACTGACAGCTACTATTTATTTGCATGCGGTGTTAATTATATTATTGGCATGTGTGTTTTGCATGCAAACTTACCCTGCGAAAGAAAATAAGGGTCCACTGATTTGTAGGCACCCGACGATGGTGACAAGTAGCCGAGCGTCATCTGTAAGAAACCATGGTCACTGTATGCCGCACTTGGGTACAGCACCGAAGCTGGATGTGGATGTTGTGGCGGTGGCGGCGGTAGTGATGGAGGTGGTGGTGGCGGTGCTGCAGACACTTGTTGTGCTGCTTGCGGTAAATAGTTGCTTGTCGGTGGACTAATTTGATGTGTTGGTACCGGTGCTATTGTGTTGTTGGTGTTGCTGTTGTTGTTGCCTTGATTTCCATGCGTTGCATTGGTTAATATGGTTGGCGATGGCAGTGAAGCGGACGAAGAGGATGATATAGAAGACGGTGCGGTCAAAGCTCCGGACAAATTAGCACGTTCGCCCTGTTTGAAGCTGTAACGAGGGAAGTGAGAGAAACAAAATTTGAGCTGCTATTGTGGCATTATTAATTTTTAATTATTTATTTATTAAATGAATGTATGTGCATGGTTGGTTGACAATAAAGTTCGCGAATTAAGTTTTGTGAAGATAATTTCTCAAACAAAAAAGTTTCCGATATAAGAACTTGATTTGATAGTTTTTTGGAAAAATTCGAAGAGAAGTGATGAAAAAAACAGGATAGAACCAAAACAGAATATTTATCCATTGCTCTAAGCGCGAAAAATACAGTCCTTGGTTCACTCAGAAGACGCTAAAGCATAGTGGCGAAAATATTATGGTCTGGCATAGTGTAGGTCCGGTCGTAAGAATCAACAGAAAAATGGACAATTTTGAGTCCTTACTTTTTTTTAATGAACCACATGGAACAATGTGCTTTCGACTTCATGCCAAATGGAAATTTATGAAATACACGTTTCTGTCTTTTGGATTGGCCAGTCCAAAGCCCAATATCTCCTGTCATCAAACAAACAGTCGTTGCAAAAATATGGAAAATCTCTCGTCTGACGTTCGCTCTCAGTTTTGTATAACGGCTGTTGATGCCAGTCATAAAAGGCAAGACGAAATATCTCCGGTCAAAAACAGTTGTAGATAATTTCCGTCAATCTTTGTAAGAAACACCACCAACAATGTCAGCCTGGAAATCCAACGCAGGATAACTCTTGCCAACAGGTGCTACTTCGGGCTGAGTAGGCAATTGAGAAGCAAAACCCTCTCTCCACGAACAAAAACAAAACTCTATAAGTCACTCATTATTCCCGTTCTGCTATATGGTGCAGAGGCCTGGACCACTGATGAGTCGACGTTGCGAGTTTTCGAGAGAAAAGTTCTGCGAAAGATTTATGGTCTGTTGCGCGTTGGCCACGGCGAAAATCGCATTCGATGGAACGATGAGCTATGTGAGATATATGACGACATTGACATATTTAGTTCAGCGAATTAAAAGACAGGTACGCTGGCTAGGACATGTTGTCCGAATGGACGAAAACACTCCAGCTCTGAAAGTATCCGACGCAGTACCCGCCGGGGGAAGCAGAGGAAGAGGAAGACCACCATTCCGTTGGAGAGTGGAGAGGTACCTGGCTTCGCTTGGAATATCCAATTGGCGCCACGTAGCGAAAAGAAAAAACAACTGGCGCGCTGTTGTTAACTCGGCTATAATCGCGTAAGCGGTGTCTACGCCAGTAAAGAAGAAGAAGATATAATAATGTGGTCCGGTCTAAAGAATATGTTCGGAGTTTACAGCGAAGAAAAAGATATGTTAAAATATAAAAAAAAGGTTTTCATACAAGAACTTGCTTTTGATCGTTCGGTTTATATGGTAGTTATGTATATACTATAGTGCTCCGATATCGGAGGAAATGGATGAATCGACTATGGTCGTCACGTTTATAGGGTCTCCAAAGCTTTCTTCTGGGTACTAAACTCTTCAAATCAAAGCAGATAAGTTCGAAATTCTCAACTAGTTTATAAAAAAGAATTTGTTAACTTAATATTCTTCGTGGATTTCGAAGATTCCTCGGAAATGGGAAAAAAAGTAAGATAGGGATTTTTTCTTTATATGTGACCTGGTCTACGAAAAGGGGGCTAACGTGCGAAAACTAGTTTTCTGAGAAAAGCTGTTAAAAATAATCGTCAGTTTCTCGTTATCTCATTAATTGTTCTCCTTTTTTTGACACCTAAGCCCGATTTTCGTAGACCAGGTCACATATGTCTCTTCTTCTTCTTCTTTTTAGAATCTAACATCACATAATTTATTTCGACTTCGGTGCTTCAACTGTATTCAACTGCTTTTTCTTAGCGTTTCCATCTAAATCTTCACACTTTTTTTTACTTCGCTTATCTTTCCGATTATGACTATTATTTAAGTATCGAATTTGCCAAGTTCTTTTTGCAAAAAACTCTTTGGACCCATAGCTACTTGTTACAAACGAACAAGGACTTTGTGCCGTTCGGGACATTGGTTACTTAGTACTAACGAACTACCCAGACTCTGTGTCTTAGAAACATAAGTTTCACAGCTTGGCTTCACTTTTTATCCACATTTATGGACTAGAACTAAGAATTTAGTAATATTTGTGCAGCTTTTTGATGGATACATACCACAATTATTTCTTTCGGCGTCGATTTGATGTCTAACAGTTACTTGTGTGCGGTCGAGCTTGCCACTGACCACTTCAAAAAATAAATTCTTTTCACGCCGCTAGTAAAATCTAAATTTTTCACTCCCTGTCGCGGACTATTACAAAATAACCTACTTCTACGGATATACATAACTACAAATTTGGAAACAAACAAGATTTAAATCCAACATGCTCTCGGCTTTGGATGTATGCTATATTAGCATACCGTCTTTTATTTATCCTAACACATTTTTCTAAGAATTTAGACTTACATTTTCCCTATTATTCTATAGCTTTTTGTTTAATAAATACTTCTTCCCTAGGTGAGGTTAGGTTAGTCTGGTAGGTCAATGAGCCACGCATAGAGCAGTTTTGGTCCTTTGCGATACCAGTTGGAGTTCAGTTATTAGGCCCATGCCGAATAGATATCCTTTAGAATGAATACGCTTGAATTTTAACAGATTCTGTGGCCTCACTATCGATCCCTCTTCAGTGTATCACACCCTGGCGACCACAGATGTTCCTTTGTGAATTTATGTTGAGGTTTACCACTGTTTGCGCAAGCTTTACATATTGGAGTTTATGAACTAGCTCAACTACTTCGCATAGGCTCGGATTCTGCTCAATTATGTCCATTTACCAGATATAAATCTGAAAATTTTGTTTTTGATGCGGAATTTTCTTCGACCAATTAGCGATCGGACAGAAAAGTGGTGCCACAAAAAAAATGAATGAAATCAAAGTATTATATTTTCTCTGAGTCTTTGAATACCAAATATGTATTGCAATAACTCAAGGTCTGTTGCTTTCTATGTTTTTTATAAGTTATAAAATCTATTGTTCAGGTCTATGAAGTTTTTTGGAGTGAAAAATTACGTTTGGTCTTCCTTAGAAAATATTTTTTTAAGGTTTTCATGCAGATTTTGATCACAAACTGACTTTATTTCATCTGATGGTTGAATTGATCAGAATAGAATTTTATTGAGGTTTGCACTGCGATCTAAGATCTATTGTGCCCTATCCTCTGTCGCATCTACTCGCAAAGGACATGTTGGTAACAACCTCTTTAAATTTTTTCTATGCTTATCAAGCTAAATCTAGAGTCACAACCCTAATTTGAAATACCGTTGGCGTAATATATAACATGGAAGAGAATACAATACTCCGTCGGCATTTGCGCAAAGGTCCTTCACTGCACTGTCTCTACAGGATATTATCGAGACTATCAATACAACTTTCTTAATTTAACGATCTAATTGAGCAGAGGCTCCTCGGAGATTCCGATTACCGAGAAATAATTGCAAAGAAATGTGAGCTCAAAGGTGGAACACCCAACTCATTCTCTCGACAGACTCCTAAGATTATTTCCAAATCGAAGAACTGGTAATTTAAACCGTTTGAAATGATCGGTAAGGCAACCAAAGAATTCTCAAACGGCTTTTCAGAGACGCTATCAAAGTTTTGAAGGATTAATTTTTTTTCTCGCGAACGGAATTGAAATAGAACCGAGAAATAATTCAGCAGAGTTCTGAGTGGCACACAAACCTCATTTTCCTAATAGGTTCCTATGATTATTTCGAACTTGGAGAGAAGCCCCTTTGTTGGGAAATTGAGGCATTTAAAAAGATCGGCAATGCAACTTATTCGAAAACTTAAAAAAACACTTCAGGGAGACTCCAAATTTATGATAACGCAATTTCTGAAAGGTGACGTCTACGATTCTATAATACAACTCAACCCTGTAAAGCTTGTAAAATTAAAGCAAACCAAATTTGTAAAAGGTCCGACGGCAAATTGAAATATTCTAATGTTGCTTGCACTGAAAGTTTACCGTTGTTGCGTCACCAGTCGTGTATATTCCTCGTTGTCATCCAATGCATGTATGGGGGAATGTTTTTGATGGTGTTGCTGTTGTTGCGACGACTGTTGCTGCCGCAATTTGTCACTATCACAATTACTTTTGGCACATTTTCCAATTGCCGTTTTCACTTTACTGTTGCTGTTGTGGTTATTAATATTGTTGTTGTGATTATTACTAGTATTATTATTGTTGTTTAAATTTTGACACAAAATATGTTCGATGGAGAAAGGTGTCTTTGCGGTGACAATTGTAGCGGATTGCTGCTTATTGCCAGCGCCGCCGACGGTACTATGACTAACGGTACCCGCACTATTGGCGGCGGACACAAGCGCATGCGACGGCGAAGCTGTCACGCGCTCACTAACTTGTATGGACATTTTTTGGAATTTCTTTTATAGTAAGTTTTTAATAATTCTATAATTTTTAATAATTGTTAACTTTTTGATATTTTATAATGCGCGTTTGTAGTAGCAACACTGTTAAACTTCAGAAATCCACTTTCGACAGGTTGACAGTCGCGCGTACCGCATTCGTCGACAGTTGAGCGCGTTTTGTCCGTTCAATCACCGCACAACAACCGTAAATCACTCTAATCTACGACATTGACTTGCATTATGGTGTTGCCGTTGCAGCCATTGCACCCACCACCAGCAAGCATCCGTGCAGCATTAAGAGTCGTATGTATCGGAAACAACCCTTCCCCGACGTCTTGATTTATGCGCTTATGTGCTTTTACGAGTAAATCACCATGCAAATTGCTGTCTCCAAGGCACAACTCAAACTCTACATAGCCACCTTAGTCCACTAGCGGTTGTTAGTAGCATCATGCATAACAACAATCACAGTAACAAACGTGAAACCACCCCACTTGCTGTGTGCGCTCTATCCGACTGCTTGAACACACCCACTCAGCACTACCAATGCGTCAACGCGCCAACGCTTCGGCCGTGTCAACATATATTCGTCCTTTATTTGGCATCCTTGTCGCACTGTGTCATGCCATTGCACTGCATTCGATTTTCTCGTTTAGTCACATTGCTATACCGCATTTTCCCCATTCAGTTTACAAGTAATTTTCTCAAATTAACAAGGAAATTTAGCCTTAACTGGGCTATTATTATTTTTTTCCACGTACATACATAGATTCATGTGTATACATATGTGAGAACTTATGAGATCTCTTCTGCGTTCTGACATTGTATGTATATTGGAATCAATTTGAGTAATAGGGCAACCCATATGAAGGAATCTGGCTCAAATACACGGTTTAAAATTATAAAATAATTCCTCAATTTACCGAGGATAGTTTCCAAAACTGAAATATTTTCTTCGAATAACTAAATTGAACTTATTGAGATCGGTTTGGTTAGGTCGTAGTGTTGATCCAAATTCGATAGATCTCACTTGGGTAAACCATAAACTCTTAAAAGTAAAATACGAGATCCTCTTAGATCGCCAAATGTTTTGAGCTTATCATGCCAGTAAAAATCAAACCCAGCGACGTTCCTGGATTCGCCAAAGGTGTGTCTACCAATATAATTCAATTTCAGTATAGGCGGCTACGGTGGCTAGGTCATGTTGTCCGGATGGATGAAAACACTCCAGCTCTGAAAGTATTCGACGCAGTACCCGCCGGGGGAAGCAGAGGAAGAGGAAGACCTCCACTCCGTTGGAAGGACCAAATAGAGAAGGACCTGGCTTCGCTTGAAATATCCAATTGGCACCACGTAGCGAAAAGAAGAAACGACTGGCGCGCTGTTGTTAACTCGGCTATAATCGCGTAAGCGGTGTCTACGCCAATTAAGAAGAAGAAGTATGGGCAATAGAAGAGAAAGTGGCGCCTTTCTGCGCACAGCTTTGGAAGAAACCGTTCAAGGAAATATTTAGTGACCCTATTGGACATTGTTCAGTCAGAATATCCACAATTACGACGACATTGACTTGTCTAAGTGTAAGTAGTTCCGAGAGCCAACTGTCCCAATTGAATATGTAACACAACGTAGGTGTTGTTTGCAAATAGCTAAACCAGTTTTTCTTTAATAATGACACTAAAAGTTCGTCCCGGACATATAACCCAAAAAATCCTTGTTCTTTGTTGAAAATCTATATTTCATTTCTGTGAATATCCTTGCCTTTTGCGGGTTGCCTTTAATCGGAGCTAAAGCTCTAATGAGCTTATTATATCCAGTGCTAAATTAAAACTGTCATTTCTACCAAGTGGGACTGGAATAAAACATTTTCTCGAAAAAAAAAACAAAAAATTGAGCTCACTCCTTAAAGTTCGACGTCATATATATGTATATATATAATATCTATATATGTGACCTGGTCTGCGAAAAGGGAGCTAACGTGCGAAAACTGGTTTTCTGGGAAACGCTGTTAAAAATAATCATCAGTTTCTCGTTATCTCATTAATTGTTCTCCTTTTTTTTGACACCTAAGCCCCCTTTCCGTAGACCAGGTCACATATATGTATATATGTATAAAATCTTGTATCTACTTGTTACTCCAAATGTCTCCTAATAAAACCTACATAATTGAATTGAGTGACATCTTCTTCTTGATTGGCGTAGACAACACTTACGCGGTTATAGCCGAGTATACGCAGTGCCCCGGTCGTATCTTATTTTCGCTGCTTGGCGCCACTTGAAGATTCCAAGTGTAGCCAGGTCCTTCTCCACTTCGTCTTTCCAACGGAGCGGAGGGCTTCCTCTTCCTTTTCTTCCCCCGGCGGGTACTGCGTCGAATACTCTCAGGGCTGGAGTGTTTTCGTCCATTCGAACAACATGATCTAGTCAGCGTAGCCCCTGTCTGGTAATTCGCTGCACTATGTCAATGCTGTCGCACATCTCTTACAGCTCATCGTTCCATCGAATGCGATATTCCCCTTTGCCAATACGCAAAGGACCATAAATCTTCAGCAGAGTCTTTCTTTCGAAAACTCGTAAAGTTTAATCATTAGATGTTGTCATCGTCTATGCCCCTGTATCATATAGCAGGACGGGAGTAATGAGTGACTTATAGAGTTTAATTTTTGTTTGTTGAGAAAGGACTTTATTTCTCAATTGCCTGTTGGAAAGAATTATTCTGCGTTGGATTTCGAGGCTGACATTGTTGTTGCTGTTAATACTGGTTCCAAGATAGCCGAAATCATTTACGACTTCGAAGTTATATCTGTCAGCAGTGACGTGGAAGCTAAGTCGGGAGTGCAACGTCTGTTTTTTGTTGACAGGAGATATTTCGTCTTGCCTTCGTTCATTACCAGACCCATTTGCTTTGCTTACTTATCCAGTCTGGAGAAAGCAGAATTCAATATCATCAGCATACGCCTTCTTATAGAAGATTGAGCATGTTCAATTAGAGCACCCTTTATAAATGATCAGCTTGGTGAATTGAGCCGATTTAGCCTGATCCGTCTGTATATACGCGAAATAGTCCACCAGTTTTTGAGATAACGACCTGAAATTTAGCACACATCCGTTTTTTACGAAAAAACTGCTCATTTGTGGGAACCAACTATATCGCACTAATATATGAGTACTTGTATTTGACCAGATATTTTTTTGCGAAATTGGGCACACGTTATTGTTGAAGACATCGATACAATGTTCGAACATATGGTTCAGTTTGGACCACTAGAGCATATACCTGCCATACAAATTGACCGATATCGTCTCGAAATTTGGCAAATATTATTGTTCAAGGCAATCTTCGAACATATTGTTCAGTTCGGGACCACTTAAGCTGCTATACGAACTGATAGTTCCAAATCAAGATATTTATTTTTTTTATCGAAATAGCCAAAGTTAACGTTTTTTTCTTGTTTTATATTGAACTTAGAATTACGGTTAAAAAATAATCGAATCTTTAACAAGTATTCTGTGTATATTTCCAGAATCCTGATTTGAGAGGTCATTATTATCTTCAAGACGGTTTTGAATGTTTTGAGTTCTTTCAGGCTCATTAAAAACAATCCTTTTCTCAACACACATTCCTAAGAGTGAAACCGCCGCGTCGACTTGTTTCCTGAAACTTCTACTCGATAGCTTAGCCTTCAGAATATGTCGACACACTCATAACTTTGGTAGAGCATCAGCTTTCCTATATGCTATGCGCCATCATATCATTGCTGCTCCGGCTTCTTTTTAACTGGGTGGTGATTTGGATAACGAACAATTTCATATACATACATACATGCATACCTTCGTACAATACCGTGGATACCGTTGATTAAGACAATCAGAATCAATATGTGCGTATTGATTGGCGTCCCAATGCGTTTCCACCTGCGTCTCAAAGCATTGTGCAAATATAATAGGCACACACATACATACATATGCAAGTGGAAATTCATATGCATGTGTGTGTATGTGTGGACATAGTTGCTGCGTCTTCTATCGTCATCATTAATTCACAATTATAAATTAATTACAATAATTGTGGCATTTAATGAATTTAATGTACGCATTGACAACGCAACAGAAACGTTAATTATGGTGAAATTGATGCAAAATCGCTGCCAGCTGCTAGCTGCTCGGTAGCTGTGCTGTGTTGGCGGCGTTGTCATGCCGAGCGCTCCAAGAGCTGCGCGGCACGACGCCATAGCGTCGTATTTTTGTGCGAACAACTTCAATCAATTGTGTACATAGCGGTTGGCGCACATGCGTTTATGTATATGTACATATGTGTGTGTGAATTTTTTCCGATAAATGAAAAACGCCAACTATTTTCGCAGTTTTTTCGCCGCTTTTTCCTACACACATACAAATTTACGTGATATTCCGTTTAATTACGCTTCGTTATGCATATCCTTGCGCCGTGTTTTTGCTGTTGTTGTGCCATAATTGCCACAGATTGTGCTTTAATTGCAAACTCTTTTTGTACACTACTTTTTTCTGGAATAACATTGTATGGATTTCATTATATTTGGTTTTTGTGCAAAGCAAAATGTTACAGTATGCTGTGGTCAAATATTAACTGTCATTTAAATGATTAAATGAGCAGAGAATTACGCTTTAAACTCGTATGTGGCGAGTAAGGAATTTACCAGTTAAATTGGGTGATTTAACTGGGTTAATTAAGCCAAAATCAGTGTGCTTTTCGTCTAAGGTGTTATAAACTATTATTTCTGAGTATAATATGTTCAAGAAGGCGTTCCGGAAAGTACTCAAAATAGTGATTTATATCGAAATAAAGAATAAATAATAAATAATAGAGAATAAAAAGTTAAAAAAAAAAATATAAAATGTGCACCAAATTTAACTCACAAACGAAAAGTGTTGAGCAAGTCTTCAATTTAGGTATATTTTAAAATAGAGTTGCCACCTTTACCAAAAAAAAACTTTTAAATTTTAAAATATTTGCTAAAGCAGTTTAAATACACTTCTCTAAAATGTCCTAAACATTTGTTTAAAAACATTTATATTTTGAAATAGTGTTGCCACTTTTCAAAAAAAATAAAATATTATCATCCTTTAAAAATATTCACTTAAGCGGCATTCGAAAATTATTGAAGCAGTCTTAAATTAAAATATTTTTTGAAAAAGAGTTGCCATCTATGTATATAAAAATAAAAATTTTGAATTATTATTTAGAAAATTGTTAAATGGTGGACAATACGCCTTGATGAAACTGCGCTCCACACAGCTGCTCGTTCTGAGTGCAGTACCTCGTGGATTATTTCTGGACTTGACTCACTCCATATACGGCAATTTTGCTACTTTACATTTCCTTTTAGATCAAATTCGGCCTCCTCACACATAAACAGGCAATTTATCAAGTTGTCTTCCTTGGAAATTTCAATAACTTTTTGGCAAAATTCCAGCCGAATAGACAAATATAGAGGGTTTAGCAGGCTTTTTATTTGAACTTTGTGCAGAAACAGCTTTAAGCCATCATAAATTATCTTATCGACGGTCATAAGTCTGCTAACCCCAAGTTTCGAGGATAAGTTGCGAGCCGAAAATCTTGGCTTTGTCGGTAATGACGATGCAACGATCGCGATTGTTTCTTGAACACGAACATACGGATCTCGATGATACGGTCTTCTTGCGATACTTCGCGATTCGGCAAACATGTTTACCAGCCACATAATGGTCCATCTACTAGGGTGCAGCAAAAATCCCGTCTGAATTCCCTTTGGGCGAAAACAACGGACTACAAAGCATGTTACCGCTGTGCTATCCAATCCTTTTCGATATCCCAAGCATAAATTTTTAAAAAGCTTCAATAATAACCTGAAAAATAAAAAAAGGAAAGTAAAGAAGGGCTAAGTTCGTTCGAAGATTTTATGCTCTCGCAATTTGAAAAGATTAAATATTGCAAAACTTCATACATACCTGATTTTCTACCTGATTTCATCTATGTTAGGCAAGAGAATACACTGTTATTAAAAAGAGATCATTTCTGAATTTTTATGAAATTTCTTACATATTGACACAGAGATGCGGTGTAAAGTCGCTCGGAAATTGGAAAATATTTACATACACTGTATATCACCTGCACAAAATAATAATTCCGTATCTCAATGCAGTACTTCTTCTTCTTCTTAATTGGCGTAGACACCGCTTACGCGATTATAGCCGAGTTAACAACAGCGCGCCAGTCGTTTCTTCTTTTCACTACGTGGCGCCAATTGAATATTCCAAGCGTAGCCAGGTCTTTCTCCACTTGGTCCTTCCAACGGAGTGGAGGTCTTTCCCTTCCTCTGCTTCCCCCGGCGGGTACTGCGTCGAATACTTTCAGAGCCGGATTGTTTTCGTCCATTTGGACAACATAACCTAGCCAGCGTAGCCGCTGCCTTTTAATTCGCTGTACTATGTCAATGTCGTCTCGTACAGCTCATCGTTCCATCAAATGCGATATTCGCCGAGGCCAATGCGCAAAGCACCATAAATCTTTCGCAGAACTTTTCTTTCGAAAACTCGCAACGTCGACTCATCAGTTGTTGTCATCGTCCAAAGCTTCTGCACCATATAGCAGGACGGGAATAATGAGTGACTTATAGAGTTTGGTTTTTGTTCGTCGAGAGAGGACTTTACTTCTCATTTGCCTACTCAGTCCGAAGTAGCACCTGAGTTGCAAGAGTTATCCTGCGTTGGATTTCCAGGCTGACATTGTTGGTGGTGTTTACACTGGTTCCCAAATATAGGAAACTATCTACAACTTCAAAGCAATGTAGTACTTAGTTGTGGCAATTTATGAGTTTTCGTTTAATAGCGCTTTGTGGGCGTGGCAATGGTCCCATTCCTTCCATCTGCCATACCAACCTCCCTTGAGTGCCAGGTAACTTATGCGTATGTAGCATGTTTCAGCATGATTTCTCAAGTTTTTAATCTGGATCGTTTAAATACATATGTATGTAACCTTATATCAGTATTGATTAATTTTAGGTGATACAATCAAACGTTTATTGAACAAAAGATGCTCAAAAATTATAATGAAAAATTACAATCTCCATATATCCATGTAAGAAAGAGTTTATTGCAATGTAAAGCCTCAACGTTATATGCAGATCAACCTTTCGAGGTTCCCTAGTTTTTTAAAGAAAATAACAGAAACTTAAAATTTAAGGGGAATGTTTATTATCACTCGATAGAACATTCTGTGGCATTTATTTTCTGAAAATTATCTTTTTCGAATGTTGCCGCGTTTCAGATGGCACATCCGTTGAGATTTTCGATGATTCATTCGTGCATTTCGACTCGTAACTGGCGTATGACACGCGTGATAGACTTTAGATTTCAGATATCCCCACAAGAAAAAGTCTAACGATGTGATATCACACGATCTCAGTAGCCAAACGGGTGGCCCAAAACGTGAAGTTATATGTTCACCGAAATGCCAGGTCCGGAATCTCTTCAGTTTGTTCTTCGTCCATAATGTGACAATTTTGCTTGTTTACATACCCACTGAGCCAAAAATCGGTCTCATCGCTGAACAAAATTAAGCTTGAAAACTTCGGATACTCTTGGAACTTTTCAAGAGCCCATAGAGCGAAGTCGATGTCGCATGGGAATTTCGAGCGGCTTTAGTTCTTGCACAAACCGAATTTTCTGCGCTTTCAATTTAAGATCTCGACGTAAAATGCGCCAAGTCGTTCCATAGTTCAGCTAGAGTTACTGCGAACGGCGCCAAAATGACTCTACACGGTCTTCGTGTACACACTCTCAGTTAAGGCTGCTTTATTTTCTTTTCGGGGTGCTGGACGTGGTCTATTCGGTCGAATATTATCCGATAATGCATGTTAGGTCTCATGATAGGTGATAATTATAATAATAATATTGCACTCAGTAGGCCGATTATGTTAACCATAAGTTGAGAGAATCACTGATACTGAACAAAAATAACATGACAGCTTGACAAGACTCACGCGTCATCTGTTAAAGAAAGATTATTAATAAAGTACCTCCACTTGGAGCACCAGTTATAATTAAAAGGTGACACTCGTTTTTATACTCTTGTAATCAGTTGCTACAGTTTTCTTCACCTAACGGTTGTACGTATTACTAAAATAAAACTAATCAAGATAGATATAGGGTGATATATATATAAAAGAATAGTATGACGAGAGCAATTGAAATACGGTTGACTGTCCGTATGTCCGTCGGTCCCTCCGTGCAAGCTGTAACTTGAGTAAAAATTTAGATATTATTGAGTTTAATGCATATATGTATCTCCTAAACCACTAAAGCTAGAAAAACTAAATTCGTCTAGCAGGAATATTACAAGAACTCCTATCGATAGTATGAAAATACATGAAATGGGATGAAAAGAATGTTCATCCATATAACGGTACGGCTTTATAGAGGCCGGTGGAAAAATTAGACGATGGGCGTGGCATTTTTGGTGAAATCCCTTATCTCAGTACCCGATTGATCGATTGTTACGTGGCATTATTTCATATTCTTATGTCACTACCATGCCTATTTCTCATATAGCACAATTTTAAATTCCGTTGAATCGGGGTTAAAGGTTTTCGAATTTCCGCGTGACTTTGTACCGCATATATCGGCCAATATGTGAGTTATCTCAACGAAATACATTGGTCGGAATAAAAGAAGAGCTGGGCATGAGTCATCAAAAATTCATTTCATTTTCAATTAAAAAAAAAAATCAATAAAAATACCGCAAGACTTTTTTGACAACCCATTATTATATACAGCCGTTGACAGTTAATTAGAAACGCTACCTTTTTTGTAGGTGGCTGATGAGTATAATGATAAAAAATTTTAATATACCGTTATTTATATTCCTAAAAGTCTTGCATTGCTCGTATTACTCTATTTGCTAAGAAATTCCCTCTGTTTTGTAGTTCTGAAGTTAAAATTCTTTTATTTTTTCCCCAAATTGTAAAAGCGTTACGATATAGAAGGTGAATTAAGTGCGACAGCTAATTAGAAACAGTTGTTTAAAGAACTAAAATTCCTCAAGGTGTTAATTTTTATTAATAATATTATTGATTTCTGCTAAGGGTGTGTTTCAAAGTTGTGGTTTAAAATATATTTAAATGCATTATTCAAGTTTTTTAATGAGTAAACGCTCCCCGCCCTATACATTTTTGACCTACGTCAGTCTGGAAAGACGTACAAACAAATTTCGAATCCGGTCAAATGCTCAAAAGAAATTGTTTTCAATGCCCTCAAGCATATAAAGAATTTTAAAACTATTGCCAACGTTGCACGTGAAGAAAAAACCCGAAAAACTTCAACAGAAATATACCGCAGCATTACTACCATCTTCCGAGGAGACCCAAAAAATTAGTTCCACTGACACTCTACATAAAATTCAAAACGAATATAATGTCCAAATATTCAAGAAAACAATTGCCCGGCGTTTAGTCGAATTTGGATTTCACGACAGAACAGCACGCATGAAACCACTTCTAACTAATATCCAAAGGAAATAATGTGTATACTTTACCAACGCTTATTGATCTTGAACAACAAATAAATGGAAGTATGCTGTTTGGAGCGATTTAACAAAATAAATCGCTTAGATCCTGATAGTCGAAGGTATGTCTGCCGACCAATCTAACAAGAATTTGATCCTCGCTATGTTTCACACGTAGTGAGGCATGGCGGAGGATCAATCATGGTGTGGGAATTGTTTTCATGGGTTGGTGTAGGTCCGCTCCATATGATTGATGGATTCTGCCATGGACTAAGGACAATTTGCTTGTTATGTGGAAATTCGAACAAAATAACAATCCAAATCACATGGCAAAGTCAACACAAAAGTTTTTTGTTGAAAATTCCATGAATGTTTTGGAGTGGCCTGAAGAGAACACATCTCTGTTGATGTCAAAAAAGTTGTAGGTATCAAAAATATCACAAATATGAATGTCCTTTTTGATGAAATTAGGACGGCATGGCAAGCAACACTAGTGGTGTGCTGTCAGAGTCTTATAATGTCAATTCGCAGTAGATGTGAAGCAGTATTAGAGTAAAAGGGTTAAGCAACAAAATACTAACTGAAAGTAAGCAATATTTTTTAATAGCAGTATTATTTGCTGATAAAAAATTTTCGTTTGTAATTAGTTGTCGCACTCAAATCGTTGATTTTGTTAAAATCTAAAAAAAAAACGGATTTTTAATTAAAATTTTTACTATTAGAGTTTAAGCTTAATGTAAGTTTCAATAAAATTAGTGGAAAAACTGCAAAAATAAATGATTTATTCGAAAATAATTTCATTTACTTCAAAATAACTCGCGTTTCTAATTAGCTGTCAATGGCTGTATGTACCATATAATGATTTTCGTTTTTCCTACAAACTTCATGTGTCTGTTAGTATAGGTGCTTTATGTAGCATATTTTTATATAAAATTGCCTGGATTTCGATCCTCAGGTTGACGTTTTACACCACAAAGTATTTTCCAGGCTTTGATATTTGTATGTTGCAAGAGTATAAAATTTTCGGTTAAACCCGAACTTAGCTCTTCCTTACTTGTTCTTTTTGTCATTGTCCGAATAAATATCGAAAGTAAAAATAAAATTTTTGTTAACTAATTTGCACAAGCAAAGCGATGGGGTCATGTGTAGAAGTTCACGCAAGTGAGAAAAGTTCTCTGATCGCCATTCACTTGGGAATGACCAGAAACGATTCTTTTACATACGGCTCAAGCAGCTCATGACTTCCGGTCTTTGAACAAGTATCCTCTGGGTAGCCTAAGAACATCCGTTTGAAGACGAGCTAAAGTTAGAAGGCGAAACCCTAAGCCCTACATAGGGTTGTGCGCTGGGTTTGGGACCCGCCACTTAAAAAAATCATACCAATGAAAAATAACTACAAACCTCGGATGAGTGACCCCCATTTTGATGACGACCATGGCAAACGAAATAAGGACTACGAGCTGCAGAACTTAATCGAACAGGTACAATATTTTATAAGAGTGTACAGCTGCTCGCGTATGCCGATGATATTGATATCATCGGTCTCAACACCCGCACCGTTAGTTCTGTTTTCTCCAGACTGGACAAGGAAGCAAAGCAAATGGGTCTGGCAGTGAACGAGGGCAAGACGAAATATCTCCTGTCATCAAACAAACAGTCGTCGCATTCGCGACTTGGCACTCACATCACTGTCGACAGTCATAACTTTGAAGTTGTAGTTAGTTTCGTATATTTGGGAACCAGTGTAAACACCACCAACAATATCAGCCTGGAAATCCAACGCAGGATAACTCTTGCCAATAGGTGCTACTTCGGACTGAGTAGGCAATTAAAAAGTAAAGTCCTCTCTCGAAGAACAAAAACCAAACTCTATAAGTCACTCATTATTCCCGTGCTGCTATATGGTGCAGAGGATTGGACGATGACAACAACTGATGAGTTGACGTTGCGAGTTTTCGAGAGAAAAGTTCTGCGAAAGATTTACGGTTCTTTACGCGTTGGCCACGGCGAATATCGCATTCGATGGAACGATGAGCTGTACGAGATATACGACGACATTGACATAGTTCAGCGAATTAAAAGATAGCGGCTACGCTGGCTAGGTCATGTTGTCCGAATGGACGAAAACACTCCAGCTCTGAAAGTATTCGACGCAGTACCCGCCGGGGGAGGCAGAGGAAGAGGAAGACCTCCACTCCGTTGGAAGGACCAAGTGGAGAAGGACCTGGCTACGCTTGGAATATCCAATTGGCGCCACGTAGCGAAAAGAAGAAACGATGCTTTCCTTTTATGAGCAAGAAGTAAAAAAAAGTTTCGAACACTGTCAAAAATATTATAAATTTCCAACCTAATATATCTTTTGTTCAAGCTTAGTAGCAATCGATTGTGTTTTAGACGACGCAATCGTGTTAGTCTAAGGTCTAAAATTCTTTCAACGGCTTTTGTTTCAAAGTAAGCAAGCTTAGTTTTCCGTTGCGTTTGACAAAAAGTTGTAAAATAAACTAAGAGCAGTTTTTGTAGCCAGGAAATACTTTTCCGCATTCGAAAGTTAAACTTTGCTGATTTCTGAGAAACGGTTTTATTTTTCGGCACACATTTCTACGCACGAGCTCGAGCTCTATTGACTTTGTCTGTTGCGAAGCTTCCGCCGTTATGTACACACACCCGCTTCTCAGCTCCTGCCGTACCGGTGCAGGCAAATAAAAGCGATTTGTACTGACCAACTGTGTAAACGTTTTTACGCGCGACTGTATTTACATATACATACACATATATTTTTATATATTATTGTACAAACTTGTTGACTCTTTGTCGATTACTTAGTAACCATTTTCATATTTGAGAAGCTTTTACGTATGAATGCAAAACATGTGGCAAATTACGTAAGACACAAAATTTTTCGTTCTCTATTTCAGATTCTTAAAGAAACGAAAGTAAGTTATACAAATACATAGACGCAGATGACCACTACATATACCCTTTAACGTGAAAGAAATTCACTCTTAACTGGAAAGCTGGAGCGGCGAATATTTTTGTGGCTTAAATTTATTTTCATCATACAAATTGTGACCATGCCCACTTTGTATGTATTTATACCGGTTGACAAAAAACTGGGAAAGTCGATGTTCATAAGATTTTCTTGAAGCAAATTTTTCACCATCAAAAGCAAGTTCGCTCCCGGAGCTTCTGGCGAGTCACTATCAATGTATGTGGCCTGGCGGTGTCCTCATGGAAGACAATTTCTCTCCCATTAACCAAAGCTGGTCGCTTTTTGATGGAAGCTGTCTTCTCTACCAAGCTCCCGGAGCTTCTGGCGAGTCACTATCAATGTATGTGGCCTGACGGTGTCTTCAAGTAAGACAATTTCCCTCCCATTAACTAAAGCTGGTCGCTTCTTGATGGTAGCTTTCTTCCGGCGGTACGCCAGCTAACAGCTCCGTACTAATATGTTGGCTATAGGAGAGCAGCTCATAGTAATTGATTCTTTGGCAATTCCGCCAAACACATTGCAGAACCTTTCTGGCTGTCAATACTGGCGTGGGCACTATTTGAGCGGGTCGCGGTCAGTTGACCACGACCGTGGGTATCAACATTACCGGAACTGATCGACAAAACAAAAACCTAGCAGCAAAATTTCTAGAAATATTGCTATGCTATAGCTACCGCTCTCACTTTGTCGGGAGCCATGCGCAAAACAATGTAAAAGTATGTGCTTTGCTCTGCTCGGAGTTTTGTTACGTAAAAAACTATAGCTGTACCAATAGCCAAAAATGATGTGATGTGCTCTGCTCTGGCGTAACAGTAGCAAAAAATTGGGAAAGGTGTAGAGCAGAGCTAATTAAAATTTTCATGTACTACAGCTCTCGCATGTTTAGCATGGGTATGTTATAGCTCCCCTCAAACGCTCATCACGACTACTAGGTGTGTTCCAAAGTAAACAGGACTTAAAAGAAATAGAACAAATGGTTTTTTCGGCAAAATCAATTTATTTGATTAAAAATAGTCTCCTTCTGCTTTTACAGCTTTTTGCACGGTCCGAAAGCATGTCGAACGAGTGTTTTAGCTCGTTGGCCGGTATGGCCGCCAGTATGTCGATACAAGCCTTTTGAATGGCCTCTACGTCTGCAAAACTTTTACCTTTCATGGGCAAATGCCTTTTTCCGAAAAGGAAGCAGTCGCACGGTGCCATATCAGTTGAATGCGGGGAGTGGTTAATGGTTACAATGTGATTTTTGGTCAAATAATCTGTAAAAATCGGTCCTTCGAATGTTGGATTCTGAGCAATTTTTGGCCGTCAGTCAATTTGTGCAGAACAAACCGTGCCCACACCTTTCGTAAGCCCAAATGTTCGGTCAAAATGCGATAAATCGATGTTTTCGAGATGTTCAATTCCATTTCCATGAATTTCAATGATGATTTCGGCTGATTTTTGATGAATTCACGCACAGTTTTGATGGATTTTCCGGTGATCACGGAGTTTGATTGGCCCACATGTTGATCGTCATTTATGTCCTCACGACCACTTTGAAAACGTTGAAACCACTCGTGCACTCTGCTACGGGATAGGCAATCATCGCCATAAACTTGTTTCATCAATTGTAACGTTTCGGTAAAAGTTTTACCAACTTTAAAACAAAATTTAGTGTTGGCTCTTTGTTCGAAGCCCATTTTCGCACCGATAACACAAACATACTCACGCTTAAAACGCAATAACTTCACTTACAATCAATGAAATGTCATGACAATCGATAAAGATAGCAGATTCTGACGCACCAGTCGAGATATAGATGGCGCCACCAGGGGGCGCTAGATTAAAAGTCCTGTTTACTTTGGAAGGCACCTTGTATAAACACTATTTACATTTTCAGCCGCTTGGGTTGTGTTTTCGTCTTTATCGATGAAAAACTGAGAAATGTTTTTTTTCACTTTGTTTCAGTCCATATTTGATGCGCGCTTAAACATTACTGAGTCAAGAAAATAAAAAATAATCTGAAAAGTTTGTTTAGTACGAAAACTTATCTTTCCAATGATACACACTACTAAGAGCAAACAATATTAATACTTTGCTCTTAGTTTTAAAGTGTGTCGTCGCCCTCAAAGTAATCCCCCTTGACTCCAATACACTGGTATCAACATTTTTGTCCAGTCCTCGAAAAAATTGTCAAAGTCAATATTCGTAATAGTTTTAAATGCGTGTTGCGACTCGCGTTTAATGTCTTCAATTGGCTCAAAACGGTTTCCCCGTAGCGGCTGTTTGAGTTTGCTCAATAAGTCAGAAGAAACATGGAGCTGAATCAGGCGAATGCAGTGGTTACGTCACGATATCGGCTGAAAATTTGGCGAAAAACTCACGAAGAATCAATACAGCATGCGACGGTGCGTTAACGTAGTGTAAAAATCAAGAGTTATAGGCCCATAACTCCGGTCTCTTTTTACGAATAGCTTCGCACAAACGACGCATAATACTTAAATTGTGTTCCTTGTTGACAGTTTGGTCGGTCGGCGAACTAACTAATAGCCTTGACAGATGACAGCGTTAATCAAGTACGGCAGCCTTAATTCAGTAGTTAGAGAAGAGAATTCGGAGTGCAGCACACCTTAGTAATCGAAGACAACTGTCAACACAATTTTGATTTTTGACCTGCTTTGACGTAGATTTTTCGGTTTCGGCTCACCTTTACCACTGTTTCTTTGTCGTAAGGCTAGAGCAAAGACTCATGGTCCGTAAAAATACGTTCAATGACATGTTAGCGATCAGAAAGCATCTATGGAGACTGTTTTACGAACAAATTTAGTGATTTTGGAACCAATTTTAGGCCTAAATGATACTTCAAAATTGGTTTTACTGATTCTTCCGATATTCCAACGTTGTCGATTCTCAAGCACTTGTTGATCATAATTTCATGTTGGTTTGTCAAATAATAGTCGCTAATATGACGCTACCTAGTTATTGAACCGTTGAAAGACGCAATCGCCGCGAAATGATTATAAAAAACCCATATTTTTAAGTAGAAACGGGAACAAGCAAAGTTAGAAGAGCTAACTAAGGCTTTATTACAAGTGACTAATAGCGGCTTAGTTTGACTGCTCTTTTATTGATTTCATTAGAATTATCGTATGCTTTTTGGAAAAAACTCGTATAAACTAATTGATCTCAAATCTTCAATGAACTTTCTATGTTCAAACATGCACCAACTTCATTTTTGGAGACTTTTACTAAACTATTACGTGTTTCAACGCTGTAAGAACTCATTTTGCTGAACTCCTCTAGATTCTGTTGTAAAAGGAAACAGCTTTGCACTCTTTACTGAGACAGCAAAGTCAACTCTTAAAAAATTCACTGAAAACATTGAGCCGAACCTTTCAAACGACAGAAATAGGATGGGATCAAGTGCATGTTTGTATCCTTTCAACCGCTTTCCCCATTAGCCCTTCTGGTTCAGATTCTTGTTACAACTACTGCTACCCCATAGCATGGTTTCTCATCCAACATATTGATTTAATCCATTACATGACAAACTTTTGATGGAAAAAATCATAACTGTCACCTCGTCGTCCTTAGAATGTCATTTGTTGTGTGCAGCTATGTTTCGCCACATATGTTTGTAGGTACTCGTATAACTGTAGTCTAATAAGCGGAAAATATGCTATCAAATCACGTTTGAAAACCCCTAAATGAGCCTCATTATAAGTTGCTGGAGCCTGAGGCAGAGGCAGCAGCATCAACAGCTAAACTGGATGCCATAAAAAGCAATTTCAGCAGATTTGCTGTTACTGCCTTGTTGTTGTCATGGCTTTTAGTTGTTGTCGTTGTAAAATTCTCTATGTAATTTGGCAAATACTGGCGGTAATTCAATTTGTAAGCGCCACAGCGCATTCGGAAAATCCTTCACTTGCTCAGCGTAAACTTGCCAACAACATTTCCACGGCGCTTCTCCTTGCTCCAGTACTAACGGCTTGTTTATGGTACAATCTTTCTTCTACCCAATGGCCATCACACTCAATTGCCTGGCAGTACACGATGCCACTAATGTATATGAGCGTAAGTATGTATGATACATGTACATTGATGTACCCAACAGCGCTTGGAAGAATAATAAGTTTATTTGTATTGCCATTACAGTAGGCCTAAACGGGGTTATTTACCTGATAAATGCAAATCAGAAATAACATTGCACCGAAGCTGATTTACCTTTCACAAATGGTAAAGTTTTCTTGCAAGAACATGATTTTGACCTTTCGGTTTGTATGGCAGCTATACAGGGTCCGGCACTCGAACCAATTAAAAAAGGTTCGGAAAAATATTTTTATTTTTTTAAAGTACAAAATGTGTGAAAATAATCATAAATTCAGGACCAATTCACTTTTGCTCGATATGACCACGTTTTGCCTTAACTATGGCCTTGAGACGGTCAAAAAACGAATCGCAAGCTGCCCGAATGTGACTTGCCGGTATTTTGGCCCACTCACGGACAATGGCTTTCTTCAGCATCTCGAGACTGTTGTATTTTTTACTTCGGACCTTGCTCTCCAAAATAGCCTAGAAAGAATAATCCATTGGATTCGCATCTGGTGAATTCGAGAGCCATTGTGTGGTCGTAATGAAGTTCGGAACGTTGTTTTTCAGCCATTCTTGGTTCACTCGCGCTTTGTAAGACGGTGTTGAGTTTTGTTGAAACGTCCATGGTTTGCAACCGAAATGTTTGTTTGACCACGGCTTCAAAGCAGCCTCCAGAACACTTTCCCGATAATATGTCGCATTTACTTTGACGTCAGACACGATGAAAACAATTGGAGGGCGCCCATCTGCGGTTACAGCGGTCCAAACCATTATTTGTGGCGGGTGCTGCCTCCTGGTGTACAACCGATGGCTTAGATTCCCGTATGAACGGTCGGTCAAGTAAACCCTATGGTTTTGAGAGTTTGCGAATTGCTCAATTGGAAAAATTTTTTCGTCAGAAAACACAATGCTCGGAATTTGAACGCTTTCGGCCAAGCGAAGCAACTGCTTCGCTCTCTCAAGTCTTACTTGTTGCTGCTTCGTTGTGAGATTATGGGCCTTTTGGAACTTGTAAGGCTTGATCTTGAGCTCATTTTGCAATATGCGTCAGCTGCTGTGGTCGGGTATTTTCAGTTCTTTAGCCATTTGATTATCACTTCGTCGTGGAGTTCGCTCAAGTCGCTTCTTCACTTTCCGAGCCATCTTAGGTGACGTTGCAGTCTTTTGATGACCACCTCCATGGCGTTTTGCGATGCTACCAGTATCATTGTAACGAGTGATGGTGCGATAAACAAAAACTTTATTCACATTAAGGTGTTTGAGCTCACGAACGAGCCGGACCCTGTATACTATAGTGTGGTCAAATCTGAGCAATTTGCTTGGAGCGTTGTCTTGGACAATAATTTGTCTTCAGTGAAGAAAACTTCTTCTTCTTCTTAATTGGCGTAGACACGGTTACGCGATTATAGCCGAGTTAACAACAGCGCGCCAGTCGTTTCTTCTTTTCGCTACGTGGCGCCAATCGGATATTCCAAGCGAAGCCAGGTCCTTCTCCACTTGGTCCTTCCAACGGAGTGGAGGTCTTCCTCTTCCTCTGCTTCCCCCGGCGGAGTACTGCGTCGAATACTTTCAGAGCTGGAGTGTTTTCGTCCATCCGGACAACATGACCTAGCCAACGTAGCCGCTGTCTTTTAATTCGCTGAACTATGTCGATGTCGTCGTATATCTCGTACAGCTCATCGTTCCATCGAATGCGGTATTCGCCGTGGCTAACGCGCAAAGGACCATAAATCTTTCGCAGAACTTTTCTCTCGAAAACTCGCAACGTCGACTCATCCGTTGTTGACATTGTCCAAGACTCTGCACCATATAGCAGGACGGGAATTATGAGTGACTTATAGAGTTTGGTTTTTGTTTGTCGAGAGAGGACTTTGCTTCTCAATTGCCTACTCAGTCCGAAGTAACACCTGTTGGCAAGAGTTATTCTGCGTTGGATTTCTAGGCTGACATTGTTGGTGGTGTTTACGCTGGTTCCAAGATAGACGAAATTATCTACAACTTCAAAGTTATGACTGTTAACAGTGTCGTGAGTGCCAAGTCGCGAGTGCGACGACTGTTTGTTTGATGACAGGAGATATTTCGTCTTGCCCTCGTTCACTGCCAGACCCATTTCTTTTGCTTCCTTGTCCAGCCTGGAGAAAGCAGAACTAACGGCGCGGGTGTTGAAGCCGATGATATCAATATCATCACTATGGCTGTAAAATTTCAGATAAATATCTCAAAAACTGAAATACAGAAAGGTTGCGCAGCTTGCACACTAATCACTTATGTTAATACTATATACGGTATAGAATCTGCGACCTTTCCTTCTGAGTGTTACAAACTTCGTTTTAAACTTAATATAGCCCGTTAATGGTACGAAATATTCTTAAAGCTCTAGGTCTAGAAAGAGTTTTTTTTTAATTGCTTCGAAAAACGATATTAGCAGTGTCTGTTAAGAAGGGAACTTATTTTCCAAAGCTTCATTATCTATATATAACTGTTGTCGTTTCATCATAGATGTTTATATGATTAAGCTCTGTAACATGAACATCCCGTAATATGATTTCACTCTTAAAGATTCCTTATAAAAGAGTTTTTGTTAACTGTTAATTTTGGCGAGGAAGAATTACTTGAAGAAAATTTTTTATAGATTCTGTATTATCCTTTAACTGCTTGAATGAAGAGAATGAGAACGAGCAAGTGATCTGAGCCTTTAAGATTTCGATATGTAATATGTCCTTAGCTTTTTCAAATTTGGGCTCCAAGCTGAAATGCGGTTTTTTTTCGAAATGGAAGACTAATAATTTGAGATCTCTTCGCGAAAGTATAGTTGGTTAAATGTGTTAAGGAGTCGAAAACTGGATAGTATAAAACTTGTACTCCTGACAAATATTGTTTGTATCAATAGCTTACAAGAAGCGATATTTTATAATGGTTTTTGCTAGAATAATAATAATATCAAGAAAACTTACATCCTTTTTGTTTCAAAGCGGAAATATGAACTGAAATTTTTAAGTATTATACTTGCACAGAAACCTTTAAAAGTGATAAAAAAAAAGAAATTCTAACGTGTGATACTGGAAGAGGTACTTTCTACAATAGCAATTAGGACGAAGAGCAACCTGAAGAGATTCAAGAGCTGCCATTTCATCCAGAAAATACAACGGTTTGGCGTGGTTTGTGGGCCGATGGAATCATCGGTTCAAATTTCTTCAAAAAGGTTGCCGGTTTTCTCTGAAAATGCAAACACAATACCCAGGAAACCCTTCTATATTTTTTTTGTTTTCAAAATTACTTCTATTCTGGTCTATATAATGGGTTGTCAAAAAAGTCTTGCGGTATTTTTATTAATTTTTTTTTTATTGAAATTGAAATGAATTTTTGATGACTCATGCCCAGCTCTTGACCGATGCTACTGCTGCTACTATGCCGGTCTCTTTCGACCAATTCAACGATTTTATCGCAATTTTCGACGACAGGCCTTCCGGAGCGTGGCGCATCTTCGACCACCTCTACACCAGAACGAAAACGTTGAAACCATCGTTGTGCGGTGGAAATGGAAACTGTATCGGGTCCATAAACTGCACAAATTTTATTGGCGGCTTGAGATGCATTTTTTCCTTTATCGTAGTAGTACTGTAAAATATGCCGTATTTTCTCTTTATTTTGCTCCATGTTTGCGACGCTTTAGCTCACGAACGACTTAAAAGAAACGACAATCAATCAAACACGTATTAGCGCGTGAAATGAGTTTTCCATAAAGGTATAGCATGACCCGATGCGACGAATAAAACTAGAACTACGCGCTTTCAGCGCCAACTAGCGAAAATACCGCAAGACTTTTTTGACAACCTATTATTTTAGTTGTTTTACCGTTTTTGCGTGTTCCATTAAAATTAGATAAATAAGTTCGTCTGCTTTGATTACTATTGTACTTAAAACTTTTGGAGAATGGTATTGAAGTCAAATTTCTTGACCAGATAGAAATTATGGCCAGTATAAAGGTTGGCTGCGAAGACCAAGTTTAAAAGTTTAGGATTGATTTTTATTTCTACTCCTTCAAAACACTGTTACAAATCTTGCTGGAATCAAAGTCCATGTCTAAAAATAAATTAGGGTTTTTTTCAGTTGCACAGACCCGGTAGAAGTTGGAATTACGCTTTTTTTAATTAACAAATGACGAAAAAACTTTCTTTCTTCTTCAAAACACTTTGAGAAATCTTGCTTAAATAGACGTCCTTAACAAAATAACCAAAACTATGGCCTGTTCTGGTTCAGTCATCTGGTCATTGGAGCGAAAGCTTCTTTCTCTTTGACGAAAGTCGGTTGGAAATATTCCTGACGTGTTAGTCCTTGACTACATATAAATTGGCGCCTGTTCTGGTATCATATTTACACCACATATTTAGTTTCATATTTAGACTACATAGACTTAAAGCAAAGATGAAAAAAAACCCTAAAGCTTACATATGTAGTCCTTGACAAACTATAAAAGCTTGGCCCATGTCGAAAATACTCTCTTAAACTGTGAAATATATTTTTACTCATTGCAAACACTGTGCTACAAATCAAAACTATTAAAGTGACTATAAAAGTTCAAACAAGTTTTCTACGCCAGAGGGCATTTAGGTCAATTTGTGAACACAGTAAAGTTGTTTGCTGCTTTGAAAATGCTGTAGCACGTACTTAACAGAGCCCAACTGATAAAGCATTCATTTGTGCGCGCAGCTCGACGACCCATCGACCCCATCTAACAAGCGCTTTTGACGTGAACTGGGTGCATATCAGTGTAGAAAATACATCTATGTATGTATATACAAGTTGTAAGAGCATGTTGCATGATTCTTTTTGCTGGAGTGTGTATGTAGGTCTCTTTATGCATACTTACATATATACATATACTTTATATATATGAGATATTTATATATCAGAATGTCCTTAGTATATATTGTATGCCAGTTGTTTGTGCTCTAAAGACCTCGACAAATGCCCCTAACGACAAGGATTATAAGCAAAGGCGAAAATATGGCTTAGAAATTTGACATGACTACAACAACAACAGCAAGAATTTTACTTTTGAAAACTTTCTACATTAGGGGTGAGGCTTTTTCGCATCTTCCTTGACTCTCTGCCACAGGGAGTGTTGTGCGTGTGTGGTGGTTTCAGTGAAAAATTACCCACTGCAGAGTGTAACCAATCAGCACAGACGCTGATTTTACTTTTCGCCAGCGAAGAATCAGCAATTTTATAGACCAGCTGGTGGTGCTCTTTTAACAAATTGTTTGCTGGCAGGACTCTGCTGGAGGGGTAAAATTTGTTTGGAGTGATGGCAGTGTTGGGAGCGGGCATATATGTGTAGGAAACTAAGTATATAATGTAGTATTCATAAGTATATGTGGATGTAAGCGTGATTGCCTTGCAACTTTTAGTCATTATATGAAATCTCTACATACATACACACATATTTAAGTATATAATTACATACTAGTTATTAGGTTAACAGCCAAAGCATCTACATGGCTTTATTATTAGATCCTCTGCGCCCGCAGTCAACTTTAACTAGATATTTTGCCGTTTTAGCATTTTATGTGGTTACTTTCAGTTCATTTAATAATTGACTATTTACCTACCATAAGTCGTTGTCGCTGCAGCACGGATAGCGATGCGTGCATGTACTATATGTGTGTGTCTACGTAAAATAATAAAGTAATATTTACTCTTGTGCTCATATATTAATCGTACTTAGGGACATCAAATGTTACAAAGTCGGGATTTCGGGATATTTTATCTATTTTTGAATTTCAGATAATTTTAAACAAAAAAAACTTTCTCATAGCCCAATACTATTTTTGGGAGTCTTCCTGGATATAAGCAACGGAATCAAGGTAATTGGAATATTGTAGAAGCCTTTAAAAATGATAAAAAAAAGATAGAAAGAAAAGTACAAATATTAAAGCAAAAATAATTTATAGGCGATCTGAGGTCGGCATGTGTAAGGGGAGCCAACCGTTGGGTTCTTAAATGTTAAAAACGGTTCATTTCAATTCTCTGTAATACTAAAATACTGTGGGCAAAAAATAGTAAGACTTTTTAATTTAAATTTCGCGCGAAACCCATTCGGCGAAATATTTTTCTTCTGGGTTGGTATGACTCTCAGCACATATGTATGTATGTGCCAAGTTTCAGATCAAAATAATCATGTGTCTTTAGTATACGCTTGTCTTTCTGAAGTACATAAAATGCATTTGGCGATTTTTGCGATGAGTGAAATTATGCAACAAAGAAATTCCATTCAAATTTCTGTCGCCGAAATGTTGAAAATGTTGGAAAATGCCTTCGCTGATAATTGTTTATCGCGAGCAAGTATTTTTGATTGTTTCAAATTATTCAAATAGGTTCAACTGATGATCAACACATCAATGAAATAAAAGAATTGTTGCTTGAGTAACGACGGCCAACAGTTAGAGACCTAACAGGCAAGTTTGTTTGGACCTAAGAAAAGTGAAAAACAGCGTCGTGTTAATATCTGTGTAACAATGATTTTCGACTATCAGGATGTTATGAAACGTATAATTACTGGCGATGAGTCTTTGATCTATGCTTACGACCTGAAAATAGACGATCAATCGGCCGAATATCGTGGTAAATATAAGACGAAGCCGAAAAAACCACGTCAAAGCAGGTGTCTTGCACTCCGAATCCCTTCCGACCAACCAAACTGTCAACAAGGAATACTATTCGAGTGCTATGAGTTGTTTGCGCTAAGTTACTCGTAAAAAGAGGACGGAATTATGGTCCGACAACTCTTGGATTTTGCACCGCGATAATGGGCCGTCGCATACTGCATTGATTCTTGATGTGTTTTTCGCCAAATTTTCAACCGATATTCACCTGATTTAGCTCAGTGTGACTTCAGCAAACTCAAACAAACGCTCCAGGAAACTGTTTTGAGTCAATTGAAGACATTAACAACTGTTTCGAGTATTGGAAAGAACGTTGGCACAAGTGCATAGGGGCTATGGTAGATGACTTTAGGGGGGACGGTAAATAATAAACACGTACATAGTTTAGGTTATGTTAGATGGCTGATCATAGATCGCATGTGGACTAGAAGTAGTCCTTTGTGAAGCCATTAAATATAAAACTCCCATGTTCGGACTTAAAGATCGGCGAAACGCTTGCAAAGGCGCTTAATTTTTACGCCCGCCAGTTCGGTGGGATGTCTGAAGGTATGCGCCCCCAAGTGTCTAAGTCTTGATCTCCCGAAAGCGGGGCAGTCAAGAAGGAAGTGCTGGCTAGTTTCTACCGCATCTTCTTCCAAACAGCTTCTGCATGCGGCGTTCGGTAGAATTACCAGTCTTACAGCATGTATGCCAATAGGGCAGTAGCCCGTCAAGAGCCCCATAACTAACGAGAGGCTGGCCTTACTGAGGGCAAAGAGATCATTAGATCTCCTGCGATCTATACTGGGCCAGAAGGCTTTTGCGACCGCGCAGGTACCAATGCTGGCCCAGCTTTGACCAAGAAGCCGCAAGGCCCAGCTATCCAGTGTGTAGAGCACAGGAGGATGCGGGAGCACCGACCCGTCCCCATTCTACCGATAACGATTCTAGGGTGCCTTTCCTTGCTAGCTCATCAGCTTTGAAATTACCTGCGATTCCGCTGTGGTCCGGCAAACACATACATACATGATTGCAAATTTGTCAATTTTCCATCCTTTCAGCCAATATCTAGTCTAAACAAGGTCTCAAAGATAAACAACTGGAATAGTTAGGTTGGGTTATGTGTTCCATGTGATATATGAAATTCTACGGATATTCTTTTATAGGCGTTACAAGCGGTCTAAAGGTACTTTTAATCCAGTTGACGCATCAATGGATCAGCTTATTTTTAACTAATTAAACTTTTTAAACCATACATCTTTTATATCATAGAAGATGCCACCTCTCTCCTTCAGTTCTATTCATATACCTTATTATTTTACTTCTTTTACTCCAAATAAGTAATGATAACTTAACAAGGTGCTATGTTGATGATTTAAAACTGTTAAAGAAAATATAGAAAGGAAAATCTTCTTATTTTTCTATTTTGAATACCCTACATCAATGCGAA